>NC_063188.1:33971404-34068020 GCF_023159225.1 Perognathus longimembris pacificus
GAGGGGGTGTTTCAGCTTTATGTCCCTCTGGCCTTGAACCTACTTCCGGTGGGCTATCAGGCTTTTTCAGACCCCCGCCCCCATCCTCCTACTTCTGTCTCCTAAGAAGCCGGGATTCTAGGCTTGAGCCAGTCAAGCCTGACTGGAACTGTAACCGCTGCTCTGTACATCACTTTGACAATAAAGACATAAAAAAAATGGAGTTTTAGCAGGCTGTGAGAAAACAAGGGTCATTCTTGCAATTCCACTGTTCTCTCCCAGTGGCATCCCAGTGGCCTTACTTTGGGATCATGCCAGGAGCCAAGAATGTGTCTTGGTTTCCCTTTTTGTTTTCTTCTGGCTACTCTGAGAGCGTACCATTTTCCCTCACGGTTTGGGGGCTCCATGGAACACTGATGGGGGTTTAGAAACAAGAATTAGTTGCCCCCCCTTTTTTTTCCTAATTAATCACTGGAGTGTAGAGGAAAATTAAATGTATGGAAGTGTATTCTTCAGGGACATAGACAAATGGAGCTGCATTTAAAAAGAGAGAGCAGCTCTAGGTCAGACATAGGCAATGGACCTTTGGGCAATGGGGCTATGTTAAGAGTTTTGCCTCCACTCCTTTGCTATCCTTTTAGGCTCAGAACCCATGCATTGTGGGTTCCACCAGGAGGCACTTCTGGTGTCTCCCAAGTGCCTTGGCACTCTGTGAAACAGGCAGAGGCATGTCAGCTTTCTGCCGGAAGATGGCAATATAGACTGTTTTTTCAAGTACTGTGGGCTTGGGACTCAAGCAAAGGAGCGGAGGGGGTGGGGAAAAGGAATGAATTGAAATCTCGAGTTTCATATGAAAACGGATTATCACGAATATTTTACATTTCTTCCAGAATGCAAACGTTTCAATGTTATGCAGTCTACCTATTTCAAATGTCCAAGTTGTGAGACACTGCAAAAGGCTCTCACTTGTCCATTCCGCAACTCCCCTCCCCCCCCCGCCCCCACACACACTTAGAACCGCTCAGGTTGGGATATGACCTAGGGCACTAGACAGCTCCCTCAATATGTCTGTCCTTTCACTTCCCCTTTACCCCCGCACTGGGCCACGCAAGTCCCTCCCCCTACGTCGGGGGTCTCACAGGCAGGTACTCATTTCCTGCTGTTGCCCACGAGGGAATACACACGCGCGACACCTCTTCTCGAGGGAGAGTAAGGAGGCCTGACATCCCCTAAAGTTGTCCGCAAAGACGGAGGAGAGCCCGTTGAGAACCAAAAAAGAAGAGAACTGAGGTAGAAGAGCGGGCATACTGGTGAATGGAAGTAAGGGGAACCTAAAACGAGCAGACCCACTGAATGGGGGGAACGACGGGGTAGGGGTGAAAAGAAATACCGAAGTCAAGGAAAGGTGAAGGAAAAAAATGGAAAAGGGGGAAGAGGAAATGAGGGGGGACTAGCGGGGATGTGGAAAGAAGTTTTTTTTTTTTTAAGGAAAAATGGGCTGGGTGGAGAAGTAGACAAATGAGGGGCCTTGTGAGCGAATGAAAGAGGAGAGAAAGACAGAGCAGGTTGAGAAGAACGAGAAGGGGGTGAGCTGAGGACGCGGACGGGCACTGTGGCTTCAGGAAAGCGAGGGGCGAACAAGTCGGGGAGGGGCGGGGGAGAGGAGCAGCTCTGCTCCTGAAGTGAGGACATGGAGGTCGACACGGAGCGGGTTTCGTGGACTTTTGACAAAAACGTTTCGTGGGGGACTTCGGAGGTCAACTTTGGCTCCCTCTGACTGCAGAGGTTTTTTTTTTTCTCGACGCCCCCTTAGAAACGAGGTGCGCACCCCCCGGGGGGGGGCGGGAGCTGTGCGCTCTTTCTGCAGCGGGCTGCTGGGCAGGGGGACTCGCACCATTTGCCGGACAGCAGAGCTTCAAACCCATTGGGGCCAGACGACCGGGGGAGGCGCGGCGGCGCTCCAGCCAGACAGCCGGCACCTAGGTGGCGGAAGATGCGCGCCCGGCACTCGGGTGCCGACCGCGCGAGTCCTTGGCGGGGCTCAGTAAGGCGCTGGGCGGCGAGCGTGCGTGCGGCTGTGTGGGCGTTGGGTGCCAGCGGGCAGGCGACGGGCGGGGCGGGGCGTAGACCTGGTCCGCGGAGGCCCGAGCAGCAGCGGAGGGTTGTCCTTCGGCGGCCCCCAGGAGTCATTTACATGCTGTCATAGCGGGGTGCAGACTCCCAGGCTAGGCGGGCACTTTCACGCCCCCTATTCGTTCTCTCAGCTCCACTCACCTCTCGGCCGGCGAAGCCCTAGGGAGCCCTCAAAGCCAGCCATCAGGGAGTGAGGGAGGGAGCAACGCGCCCCGCTTCTCCCACTGCCCTGCTGCCTGCCCTTCCTGCCGCCACAGGTCCGCCTGGAGCCTCCCTTACACTTGAGAAACTTGGGCTGGAGCTGGGGCTGCGGGTGGCACCTCCGAGGTGGGGGGTGTGTGTGGCGGGGAGGCCTCAGCTTCCAGAGAAGAGGGAGCAGGCGGAGGAGGTGGTGGGTGGTGGCGGAGGAGGAAGTGAGCCCGAAGGATCCGTTCCGAGCTGTTTGTCCAGCTGTTTCTATTCGCACCCTGAGCTGTGCAACCAGAAGGGGGCCGAGCCGAGGGTGGCTGGCTTTAGGCGCTAATTTCCAACTCTCCTCCGTCCAGCTCGTCTTTTCTAGGCACCCTGGAGTCCAGTGAAGCCAGATCGGCGGGCGCGCACCTGCCAACTGCCCCTGAACGCGCAAACCAGGAGGCCCCCAAGACTGAGAAGATGGCTCAGTCTAAGGTCGACTGCCGCTCACCTGTCGGCCTCGACTGCTGCAACTGCTGCCTGGATCTGGCCCATCGCAGTGGGCTCCAGGGAGACAGCAGCGGGAACAACAACTCCAGCAGCCCTGCCGTGAGCAACTTTCGGCAGCTGCAGGAGAAACTGGTCTTCGAGAACCTCAACACTGACAAGCTCAACAACATAATGCGGCAGGATTCGCTGGAGCCTGTGCTGCGGGACCCCTGCTACCTGATCAACGAGGGCATCTGCAACCGCAACATTGACCAGACTATGCTCTCCATCCTGCTCTTCTTCCACAGGTGGGTGACTGCACACATGGGACTCAGGGGAGGCATCTCTGCTCTCACAAGGGCCTGGGTTGGATCCTCACCTCTGGTAAAAGGGGCAACCAGGAAGTTCACGAGGAGGCACTGGGGAGGTCTGGCTGGAAGCTGCCATGACTGGAACTTGAGGCCAGCTGCAGTCCTGCAGAGTTCAGGGGAGGCCTGGCAGGTGCAAGCCTATTTTGAAGAGTGCCTGCAAACTCTCCAAGGTGACAGTAGGGCACAGAGGGTGGGCAGACTTAACTATGGCTTGGTGGACACTGAGAGTATCCCCTTCTCAAATGCATACATTTCTGCAGCCCCTTAGGAGATTCTGTCATAAAGTCCTCTTTGAATCCCAGCCCCCTTTCCCCTGCACTCAAAGCTTGTTTCTAAATGTGTAAACTCCGATTGAAAGTGCAAAGGCTTTGAAATTACGGAGTGGCTCTAACTGGCTGTGAAGACAAACAAAATGTCAAGATAACTTAGGCTGCTCATAGGGGGTGGTGGAGGGTCGTGAAAAAGGGGAAAATGTCAGACACTGGCAAGAATTTCGGACACCCCTCCCTCTGTGTATCATACTCTTTGAATCTATGTAAGTAAAAAGCAGCCCCGAAGAGCATTTTAGGACATATCTCCCAAGCACCTAAAGAATATTGTGGGGCAGGAGAATGGGAGAGTGGATAAATCTTTGTTAATGCAAGCATGTGTTGGAGTGCAGGTCTAACTTTCTAGAAAGCCTGCTGGGGAAGTAAGAAAGGAAGAGCTGAGGGAAAACAGAAAACAAAACAAAACAAAACGATGGGAATGCCAAGGATGGCTGCTGTACTCCAGCCGGAACCACTCTAGTATGAACAATTTACAACAATTTAGGCACCATAGGTTTGGTGTGTGAGTGTGTGTGTACACAAGGGTGGATTTACTCTTACTCAATGGCACAGGTTATGTAAGTAAGACACCCCTGCTGTGCTTCTGGAGGCCCAAGTGGTAGCAAAAATTATGGCTTTACCTTTTTCTATATCACCTGAACTTTGTGGTCTCTCTAAGGCTTTTTCTAGCTCAGAAATTCTAGGGTGTGGGCAAGTGGTTAGTCCAAAGTGATAAGAAATGCTGAAGCGCTTATAAAATAGTTGGTGGCTGTTGGGCTCTAATAGGAAAAATTTTAAGCAATACAGAAATGCAGGAACTGCCCTCAGTTACTGCTAAGATGCGGTTTGCCTCCCTTCTCTGACACAAACTCATCACCACCTCCCCCTCACTCCAGTGGTTCCAGGCAGAGACAAGTAAGGTTGCAGGCTTCATTATTGTCCTTATAGCAAGTTGTGTTTTTTCAGTCATTTTCAATACCATTGAAGCGCTTTCCCATCTATTATTTCACTTTAGTTGTCAAATTATTAACTAAAATAAACCAGGCCATGGACAGAAGAGGTTTCACGAGAATCTACATTTCTGGTAAAAGATTACTACAAGTGCATTCAGCCCACAGATGCTGAAACCCTGCAGAGCAAAATCTCTAACAGGTTCCTAACGATCTGGCTGCTTGCTGGGCTCTGTTGGGAAGGGAGCCGGGAGAAACCTGGAACTGTAACATTTGCATCCAACTGGGAGAGAAACTACCCTGCCATACCTTTAATGAAATCTTTCTTTTAGGTTTTCTTTCTAATTTTGAAACTAGGAAGGTCAAGCCTTAGTGAGTTAAGTATAAGGCTGGGAGCATCCTGCCTATTTGGGTTTCTTGAATAGAAAGACTTCCTTTGTCATCCACTCAATTGATAGAGGTTTGTTGATGCAAGGTTTTGAGCAAAGCCTGGAACAGCTACAGTGTGTGTGGAGGGGCTGGAGGAGAGTGTTGAAGGCATTAGTATTAGGAGGGGGTACACTGTTGGGGAGGTGCACCTGGACATCCTGCCTCCTGGGATCCCAGCAACTCCTTGTCCTAAACTGTTTGTGTGAAGTTGGGGCTAAGGAGTGAGTGGCAGGGTCTTGCAGGGTAACAACCATATAGTTCTAGCAGGATAAATTATTCTCTTACTTTCCTTGACAACTGGGATTGGAAATGACATAGTCTTTAGCAAACTAGGAGACCATTATTTCTGGTCATGGAGCTCCTCCAGGGTCTGGGCTGAACAGCCTTCTAAGTGAACTTTTTTTCTTGCTTTGTTTAATTTCCTGGGTTTCTATCTTCATACTTCAGCCATCATTTTTATTCCTATCTCATTTTATGATTAGACACTTAAGATTCCTGTTTGGGAGTCTTTTTTCCTTTGTTGACTTTCAAGGCTGCCTCTCTTGCTAGAGAAGCTGTCCTCCTCATCCCTCATCCTGTCCCCCATCCCCCCTACTGTGAGGGCTCCCATATTTTTGGAAGAGGGCAGGGCACATTCTTGATTTATATCGAGTTTGTCTGCTTTGACCTCTCCCTGGCTTCCAACTTAGTTCTCTGTTTCCTTGGAGCACAAGAGTATAAGCAATTTGAGGGTAGAACTGTGTGTTCACTTGCTTGGTTTCCCCTGGCTTCTTAGAAAACCACTGCTACATAAAGGGTTTTCTTTTTCTTTTGCTATGATGTGGTGGTGGTCCCACGTAAAGATTTCACAACTTTAATCTTATCTTGAAAATCCTTATTAAAGTTTAAATAGTTTTTTTTTTAGTTTTAAGCACATGCACTCCTGTTGGACAGTGCTATGTATGCACACAGCAATCAGTGGTGGTGGGTATGCAGCTTGTTCAACTATAAACAGTAACTCTAAACTATTGTGAGGAGAAGTGGATTTTATTTTATTTATTTTGTGCTGGTCCTGGGACTTGAACGTAAGGCCAAAGTACTGCCCCTGACTTTTCTGCTTTTCTGCTCAAGGCTAGCACTCTGCCACTTGAGCCACACCTCCACTTTTGGCCTTTTGCTGATTAATTGAAGATAAGTGTCTGGCAGACTTTTCCTGCTTGAAACGTCATCCTCAGATCTCAGCTTCCTGGGTAGCTAGGATTAGAGTCTTGGGCACCTGGTTTTGTTTCATTTTTTTTAGAAAGATCTTTATCATCTTTGCACAGCAGTGAAAATTATACAATTAACCTATTATAGACCACCATGATATATACAATCTGCAAAAAATAATTTTACCATTGTTTAAAAAAATAACCTGGCCTAGTGGTAGAATGCTTGCCTCGTATACATGAAGCCCTGGGTTTGATTCCTCAGCACCACATATATAGGAAAAGCCAGAAGGGGTGCTGTGACTCAAGAGGTAGAGTGCTAGCCTTGAGCAAAAAAGAGAAGCCAGGGACAGTGCTCAGGCCCTGAGTCCCAAGCCCCAGCACTGGCAAAAAAAAAAAATAGCTCTAAAAGTGGTTTAATACCTCAAAAGAGTTCTTTTGGGGTGGAGACATATGTAATTCACTATATTAGTTACATATTCTGAGAAATTGATTTTAAACACTCCCCTTCAATCTTTTGTTATATAGCTAATAACTATAAAGGGTTAATAGCTAATATTTATTGAATATTTATAATGATACTAAGCATTATATCTCCTTATTCTCATTTAGTATTTACACAAACCCAATGAAATGGGTGCTGTCATCACTATTTTCATTTTATAAAGAAGGAAATTGAGGTTTGGAAAAAATAAGTAACTTGCCTAGTTCTCACAGTGCAGAGCAGAGATTATGGATTCTATAGTTCATTGAATGTGAAGAAAAAAATGGTTAAGAACACTAAAGAACTAAAGTAGCACTAAGGAACTTATTAGAACACGCAAGATTTGTTTACGGAGCAGGGAAAATGTGGGCCTAGAACCTTTCCAAATGTCCTTATTAGGTAGGGAGACCAACCATCCTGGTCTTGTGACACAGGACTTTTGGTGATCAAATTGGGCTGCAGGAAAACTGGGTTGTTGGTCACTTTCTCATTAGGAGATCATACTTTGAAATTTTATTTTGCTTCTAATACTGGGATAGTTAGATAGGAGATAGAATGTGCTGGACAAGCAGGTGAAGTTTCCAATCAGATTGTAAAATGGGAAAACTTGTTAAGCTAAAATCATTTAGTACTCTGTAGCAATTGGAGGAGATAGAAGCTTTGGCAATATTCCATTCTTGTGAGGCTGGGAATATGGCATAGTGGCAAGAGTGCTCGCCTCGTATACATGAAGCCCTGGGTTCGATTCCCCAGCACACCACATATATAGAAAGTAGCCAGAAGTGGCGCTGTGGCTCAGTGGCAGAGTGCTAGCCTTGAGCAAAAAGAAGCCAGGGACAGTGCTCAGGCCTTGAGTCCAAGCCCCATGACTGGCAAAAAAAAAAAAGTATTCCATTCTTGTGATAGTTGCTGTTGTAATCTCAAATTTATCTATTTCTAAGATTTTACCTAAATATTTTTTCTTATTTTCTTTATTTTTTAAACCAATACCTTTTTTTTGAGAGGGGAGGAGTTTGGTAAGGACTTGAACACAGGGCCTTGACCTTGTTCAGCAGTCATTCTTTCACTTAAGTCATGCCCCCTAAAGCTTTGTGCTTTAGCTATTTTTAAAATTAGATATGGAGTTTATGCCAACCTGGACTACAGTTCTCCTAGTTACACTTTCTTCATAGCTGAGATGAGAGGCACAAACCACTATACCTATCTATTACTGGTTGAGACGGGGTTTTGTGAACATTTTGCACAGGCTGTCTTCAAACCTCAAGCCTCCCAAGCAGCTGAGATTACAGATATGAGCCACTGCACCTGGTTTTATCCATTAGGCTGGCACTCTATCATTTGAGCAATACCTCAAATGATAAAGTGATTGAGCCATACTGTATTTTACCCAATTAATTGCAAATAAGAATCTCATAGACTTTTCTGCCCAGGCTGGCTTCAAAACTCAATCCTTAGGTCTCAGTCATCTCCTGAGTAGCTAGGAGTACAGGTATGAGATACTAGTGTCCAGTCCAAAAACTTATTTGGGGGGGGCAGTCTTGGGGCTTGAACTCAGAGCCTGAGTGCTGTCCCTGACTCAAGGCTAATACTGTACCACTTGAGCCACAGCTCCATGTCCAGCTTTTTGGTAGTTTATTGGAAATAAGGACCTCACAGACTTTCCTGCCTGAGCTGACTTTGAATAGAGACCCTCAGATCAGCCTCCTGAGCAGCTAAGATTATAGGTATGAGCCATGGGTGCCTGGAAAGCCCCAAAACTTTTTTTGCCAGTCCTGGGGCTTGAACTCAGGGCCTGAGCACTGTCCCTGGCTTCTTTTTGCTCAAGGCTATCACTCTGTGACTGGAGCCACAGTGTCACTTCTGGAGCGCTCTCTCTCTCTCTCTCTCTCTCTCTCTCTCTCTCTCTCTCTCTCTTTCTGTGTGTGTGTGTGTGTGTGTGTGTGTGTGTGTGTGTGTATGCTGAGGAATTGAACCCAGGGCTTAATGTATACGAGACGAGCACTCTACCACTAGGCCATATTCCCAGCCCCAAAAACTTTTAAATCAAATCTATTCTGTTTGCCTTGATACATACCTGCCCAGTGGTCTGAAATATTCTGAATCTGTGCGCCTTTCAGCTCCAAATTTCTTAGGACTATTGCTTTAAAGCTTCTTAATGGCATCAACTGGTTCTCACACTCAGATGCTCAGTAAATAATAACAAGTAGTTTTGATTGCTTTATGTGAGCTAATTCATTTTATATTGTCTATCAAGCTAATATACAGCAGCATAGGGAAAGGAGATAGATTTAGAAATTGATTTTCCAAGAAAAAATACAATTGTGTTCTTCAATTGAGTCCTAGCACAAATGTTATCATAAAATTTATATTTATAAACTTACAATTTGTGTTCTTGGTTGTTGAACCTACCTAAGGTACTTCAGAGAAGAGACAACCATTTGCATGGTGTGATGTGAGAGTTGCCTGCTAAATTCATACTACTTAGAATCTTAAACTCCTCTCTCATAGCACCAGTGGGAAGTGACCCACACTGTGAGAAACCTTGAATAACCCTTTGTCAACTGATTTACCATTTTATTTCCAGGATGAAATTCTTTGCTGTAGAGAGGTTGAGTTTCTATATAGTTAAGCTTATTATTCTTTGCCTTTGTGAGTTTTGCCTTTGGTATCAGGCTTCAAAAATCTTTCCTTAGCTCAAAGTAATTTAAAATACCTATATCCTCAGTGTCTAGTAGTCTTGACAAAAACAAGCACTCTTAGATTAAAGGACAGTTTCTATTAGAAGCACAAATGCATGTGCAAAGAACATTCATGGTTTGGATATCTCATGAGAACCTCAACATATAAGAAATGTTTATTTTGCTGAGGCACAGGTGTAAATTACATACGCTAGAAGGCTAGCATATGGAAGCCAGTCCTTTACCAGATGAGGCTAGCCTTGTGCCTTCCTAGTGTATGTTACATATTTAGACATATATGTGTTGTACAATATAGAAATAGTGGTCAAATATGTATCATGTGAAGTTTACCATTTTTTTTTGGTATTGGTCCTGGAGCTTGCACTCTGGGCCTGGGTGCTGTCCCTGAGCTTTGTTGCTCACTCAACCTCTAGAGCCAGAGATCCACTTCTGACTTTTTGGTAGTTAATTGGAGATAAGAGTCTCACGGACTTTCTTGCCTGGGCTGTCTTTGAACCACAGTCTTCAGATTTCAACATCCCAAGTAGCTAGGATTACAAGTGGGGGCCACCACCGCCCAGCTAAATTTACCATTTTAAGTGTGTGCAATTCAGTGGCATTAGGTACATTAACAATAGGTTGTACAAACACCATTATTTACTTTGTCATCAGCCAAAAAAGAAATTGTATAACCGTTAACAATAACATCTCATCCTTCTCTCCCCAGTTTCTGAAATTTTGTTTTATGGATTTGCCTATCCTAGATATTGCATATAAGTAGAATCATTTAATATGTAGCTCCTGTCACTCAGAATAATGGTTTTCATCTGTGTTATTATAGCATGTAACAGTACTTTACTCTTTTTATTACTGAATAATATTTCATTATATGTAAGCAACACATTTTGACAGTGCACCTGTGTCTCACAACCTGCAATCCTAGCTATTCAGGAGGCTGAGATCTAAGGATCTCTTAATGTTTTATTAGCATAAATTAACCATATAAAAAGTTTCACTGTGATGTTTACATATGTGAATATATTTTATTTTGATAAAATTCATCCCTTCTATAGTATTCTTCCTTAATCTTAACCCTCCGTACTCTCCTCCCTTTTACCCAGTTTTAATTGGTTTCAATATGCTATTTTTGTACACACACACACACACACACACACACACACACACACACACTTCTTTGGTCCCACTCATCCCCATTACCCTCTATTTTCATTGGTTCTGTTTACCCCCATTACATAACCTCTCCTTTCAATACTTTTCTTCGCCTATACTGGGTACTGGGGATTGAACTTAGGGCCTTGCACCTCCTAGGCTTCCTTGATTAGCTACCACTCTACTACTTGAGTCATGCTCCCATCCAGACTTTTTTCTGGTTTATTGGACATGGAGTCTCTCAGACCTTTTGACCTTGGCTGACTTCAAACTATAATCCTCCAGATCTCAGTCTCCTGAGACAGTAGAATAAGAGTGTGAAAAACTCCTTATACTTTCTGAAAGAGTAAAATGTGTAAAATTCATTTTATAGTGTGAATTTGTTTCTTAGACCTTCAGCCAAGGTAACACATTACTGAGAGTAAGGTTCTATGGGATAGGGCTATGAGAAGACCAAGTTTAGAGAAGAAAAATAGGACCTACTCTATAAAAGACCCATGTTGTGTGGGTTACTGCAGTGTGGGGTTGCAAACAGCACAAGAACTCAAAAGAGGTCTATTCCTAAGCTTCAGCTCTTAAAGAAGGGAGATTAGAACAGAGCATGAATTTCATCTACTGCTCCTTAGTTTAACCTTGAGTGGAACCATGTGAGTCCATACCTTAGAATACAACTATTTGCAGGGTGACCTTATTTTTCCTCCCTGCCTGAAGAAAAGGTTAACACTCCTACTTATATTTGTACTTCCATATAAACTGACAAGCTCTCCATTCCAGGTAACATGTTGGCTTCTTTCCAGACCTGGTCCTGGAGTCTGGGTAAATGGGCCCCCTGAGTAATGGAGCCCATTATAGTACTTGCCCCTATCCCAACAGATTGGTTGGGAGAAATGAGGCCAGCCATGTCTGTGCTGAGGGTAGCCATTGTACTGTTCACTTGTTGTAATTCTGCTCCTCCCTGAACTTTCTCCTCTTATGTAAGGCATCCTTCAGGATAAGTGCAAGGCTATAATCTGCCATGGCTAGCTGGGTTTACATAACAGATTGGTTGGTGTCATGAAATAACCTCTTGAGCCCAGGAGAAACTAAAGCTTGGGCTCATTTGGAGGGGTATTTGGTGTGCTCAGTGTACTCAGGGGAGAGCATCCCATGACCACAGGGGTCAAGAAGATGAATTGAATTTTCTCTTTTAGATAAAGAGAGAAATATGACTTAGGACATATTGTACTGTCCTAATGCCTGCCACAATGGGACAAGGGTTAGGGACTAGCCTGCAATGCCCCAGCTTTGGCAGACAAGGTCCTTCATGCAACTCTATTTGCTAATGGGAACCCAATGAGAACTAGAAGGCTAGATTCCAGTCTTGGCAACCTCAGTTTTATGAGGAGTCAACTCAGGAAAAATGGCTTCTGGAAGTTACTGTTTACCACACTGAAATCCAGCTTATATCAAAGATGGAGTAGGGATAAAATAGGAACAAAAACCAAAACTTTTCCACATGATATCCAGAAAGAAGGGAATCTTAATAGCAGGTAATGTGAGTTCAAACCTTGTAGCTAAAGGTCACTACCCCAAAGTAGCTGTTGCACTCTGGATATAGTCTGAGGTATAAGATCTCAGCCAGGAGAGCAGACTGAATCAAAAGCTTCCCATTGTGCAGATATACACTAGCTCAAGGAAAAGTGAAATGGAAGCAGTCTTGGTCAGTGATGACCTACACATACTACTTGGGAGCCATGCTTCTCAGATAAGTCCAGCCTAAAATTAGGTCCCTGTCTATAGACAGAGCATCTCATCCATTCTCCAAGCAACAATTTACTCACAAAAGAGCCCTGCATTTTCAACTCACTTCCTCTTTGTCTTCTCTTGAGGGGAGATGGAGAGCAGCTGTTCACAGCTTAAGGGTCTGGCCAGCTTTCCCACTGTCCGAGCTCTGTGGGTCAGTGATTGGGTCCAGCTATCCCTGAGGAAAATTGGAGTGAAAAGTAAGAGGAAAGAAGGGAAATAGATCCAATGACTCCTTTTTGGCTTGCCCTCTACCCACCCCCAGACACCCCTTCTTCAGGACTGCCATTCAGTCTCACTTCGCAGACTAGGCTGGGCCTAGGCCAGCCGGAGGGCCCTGACTCACCTCTCGTGTAGTACCTTATGTAACCATGCCAGGTTACTGAGGCATCAAGCTTCTGCTTGCTCAGTGGCGGGCTTCCCTGGGGCAAGGCATTTGGAAGCTTGCAGGGGGTCTAATTGGAGCATTTTTTTTAAAAAGGAAAAGCCTACTCTACCCTCTGTAAGGCAGTCTGCTCTGGGTTAAGTGCCAAGCTTCAAAGGGATCCCCCTCAACCCTCATATTTAGCAGCAAACAGGGAGTTGGAGTAGCCTGAGTTTGGCCACTGAGTTTTGGCTTCTTGGAGGGGATCCTGCTTTCACCTGATTATACTTTTAGGAGATGACCTAGTGTGTGAAGGGCCCCCTAGAACAGGTCTCAGAACTCCCTCTTTTGTATCTGTTGGCTTAGGAACTCTTCTTGGAGACCTCAGCATGTCTGACATTAGGTGGAATGATGTGCCAGAAGCTGGAGGTGCTTTTTGAAGGAAGATCCTTCAAGAGCCAATTTTCAGTCCTTTGAAGCCTCCATGAAGCCTCTCTGTCTCCAGATTGCCTTGAATTCACAATGCTTCTTAGTTATCTTTCAGACCTATTCAGACAATTATGTAATCTTGGTACAATTGAGCCCAGGTGGGTCTCTATGACATTCTTCTCTATTAAACTAACCTATCTACAACATACTGTGTCCCCATCAATCTAATATTTCATGGGTTCAAAGTTTGTGACTAAGCCAGTAACTCCTCCTCTCCTCCTTCCTTGTCTTTGCCCCAGCCTGTCCCACTGTGTTGCCACCAGGTAAGTGGCTTACAGAATGAGAGGAGGTAGAGATACTGCTCTCTAGTCTGTGAAAAAGAGGAATACACAGGGAAACAAAGTTTATTTTCTTAAAAGTGGCTTGGGAATTACCAGCAGGCAGAATTCATATCTAGAGTTCAGACTTCTGACAAATCCCAGGCAAAAGAGCTGGGCACCCCAATGACTCCAGACCACAGCCAGAATAAATGAAAGTTGTTGGACTTGAGAAGGTGCAGAATTTCCCTTTTTGGGGAACCTCTCCCAGGCTTCCAGCACTTCACTTCTGTCAGTTACCTTTTCATACTTAGAATAAAAATAAAGTAAAAGAAAAGAAGAAAAATGATGGAGAAAAAGCATTGCTCAGTGTTAAGGCAATTTAATCTGCCTGCCCAGGTGCACAGAGAAATGAGTGATGGCATTCAGCCTTGTACTGAGTGAGCAAGCACTTCAATTAATCAATCTATCATTCATTGACCAAGGGCCTGCTATTTATTGAATACACCACTGCAGATTTATTGAATGCCTACCTCCCCTGCTAAGCACTGTAGAGGACACAGAGAACATCAGAGACTAGGGCTTGGGTATAGGGAACTGAGGGTGTAGCTGAGTTGGAAGGCACAGCTGCACCTGCAGCCTGTGAGGAACAGAGCGCTGGGACATGGCAGGTCTTAAAGCTGAGCTGGGGCTCCTGCTCTGAGCAGGAGCAAAGAAGAAGGCCTTAAGCTTAGTGGAGCTAGGGCTGTGCCAAAGCAAACGAGGAAGGGAGTCTCTTTATGGCGGCGGCTTCCAGCAGAGCCTTAAAGAATGGGTTGGCTTTGGCAGGTGGGAAGCGGCTGGCTGGCTTCAAGGCTTTCTGATGGGGAAATGGGAGGAGAACCTGGCCAGTCCGTCCAACAGAGCTCCTGCTGAGAAGGAGATGGCCTGGGTGAGAACTCTTTATTCTTCCTGAGTTGGAACCTACTACCAAGCTTCGGTCAGGGAAGGGAGGGAAGGCAGGATAAAGAAAGGCTCTCTGTGGCCCCTCTCCTTTATCACTCCTCTCCACACTGCCCCTTGGTACCCTCTTCTCAGGAACATGGGTGCTGCCTTGAGAGGTAGAGATCTCCAGGGCCTGGGAGCAGGGAAGCATCTCTCCCCTATGCCTGGTGCAAGTGCAGTGGAACCATCAGGGTTAACTTGGGGGAATTGTGGATCGTGGGTACCAAAAGAGCCTGGTGATGTGGCTTCATATCTGTGGCTCTCTGGCCTCAAAATCCAAGGATGTGAGTAGCAGACGTAGAGTAGTATCAAGGTGCTACCACTAGAATGCAGGGCACTGGCAGCCCTGCAGTGTCACTTTTACTCTTGTTGGCTACTTGGTCAAGCCCTTCTTTCCCAGATGATCTCTAATAAAACTCCCTTGGGAGGGTAGAAAGAAGTCAGAAGAAAGGAGAGAGAGCTGGGCTAGCAAAAGAAAGCAGCCTAAACTAAGCTAGGGAATAGGAGAGAGTTTCATTCTTACTTTCCAGTACCTTTTCCCTCAGTTAGTATTCTGGACACCTGTGCCTAAAATCATTTCCTCCAAGTGGTCTGGAGAATTTGAACTCAAGTTCATGAGAAGAATTCATGAGAAATATTGCACACCTTCCATGTGCCAGGCTGGGACACAGAGGTAAGCATCAAGCATGGTCTCAGCTGTTATGGAATAGTCAATGGACTGCGGGAGAGAGACATTAACCAAGTAAATCAAACTAATTAATGTATAAATTACAAGCTAATTGACAAGAGAATAAAGAATAAAGAATAAGCTATGCTAATTGACGAGAGGAAAAAGGATAAGCTCTGTCAGAGTATTACAAAGAAGCTTCCTGAGGAAGTGATATCTAACCTAAGAAATGAATCTCTAGTGTTAAAATTCTAACCATCAGATCCGGCCAATGGAGACATTAACTAGGATTTCTATGAGCAGACATTAGTAATGCAAGGGGTTTGTCATTTTTACATATGTACACATTGTAGGCTTTTTTTAGTGTTTCTTACATTTTATAGTTTATTTAATTATTAAACAAAAAATTTTTGACAAGGTGTTGTGCAAAAGGGGTACAGTTACATAGTAGGACAGTATGTACATTTCTTGTGCTATCTTACACCCTGTTTTTCTTTCCCTTCCCTAGGTCAGGTAGACATATATACAATACACGATGTACCAAGAACATATACAGTAGCCACGTGGCCAACGCCAAAGAAAATTCGCCTAGGGCTTTAAATGTAATGTCTACACTAGGCAATAGTCTTATACGTACGTTCATACATAGCTTTTGAGCTATTGTGATCCACTGAGAGGTCAATTTTTGACCTTTATATGTTGAGTAGTTGTTTGGTTTTAGTTACATATTGTAGGGTCGCTGACCCAAACCTGTGGGAAATACCATTTGACAAGAGGTTTTTGGTTTCACATACCTGGTCTCTACTGTCTCCCTCTCCCCCCACCTTAACAGTCATGTATCAGATCATGCCCCTTGGTTTTGTGTGTTCTTGGCTTGTCTCGCTCAACATTATTTGTTCAAGTTCTGACCATTTCCCTGCGAATACCAATATTTCACCATTTCTAATCGCTATCTAGTATTCCATTGTATATAGGTACCATATTTTTTGGATCTATTCATCTGTAGGGGGGCATCTGGGTTGTTTCCATATTTTGGCTATTGTGAATTGTGCAGCGATAAACATGGAAGTGCAGATGTCTTTTTGATATCTTGAGACCTGTTGTTCAGGATAGATGCCTAGGAGTGGTATGGCTGGGTCATAGGGTAGGTCTATGTTGAGCTTTTTTAGGAACCTCCATACTGTTCTCACATTGTAGGCTTTTGACTTCAACCTCCTATATCTTTCTCCCCGCCCCCCCCTTCCTCCTACCTCTCCCTAAGGCAGTTTCAACAGGTTTCCTTGTTTCAGTTTCACACTAGGAAAGAAACTACTTTGACCATATTTATCCTCATTTATCCTCTTTGTTGGCCTTCTCCTCCTTACACTGCCCTCCAACAGAGCCTGTTTCACTTCCCTGACATTCACTTTTTTCTGTGTATATTAAGTGTACAAAGCAGTTTCATCATAATAATTCGCATGAGCATATATTATAATTTAGTCATATTAACCTCATCTATGGCACTCTCTCTCTCCCCTATTGTTCAGCAGCTTTCAGTAAAATGTCCTTACAACATAGATTCCATGGATTGTGAGATTTGTCCTCTACCATTTGTCTTCTACCATTGCCCCTCTAACAGACTACTTTCTAGTGAAGCTTCCAGTAGTTAGTTCTCACACCCCTAGAAATACTTCTAGGCCATGAGTAGCCTACAGGTCCAAAGAGGGAGGAATAATGACATTTTGACAAGTGAAAGAGATAAGTTTGGAGTCTGTGGGGCAACTAGTATTTAATGTCATTGTATGTTAAAAATAGTCCATGACAATATGGAAATGTAAAAAGCTAGCCTTGAGGGAACAGTGATAAAGTGGGTATATTGCCTTAGGGGAAGAAAATTTATTTTTTTTTGAATTATTTACCATGTAGAGGAAAAGAAAGGGACCAGTCAAATGGAGACTTTTCACCTTTATTGGCTTCCTATGGACCTACAGATTTTCATTGTACTGAGCTTCAGGATGCACACCTTTTGGAGCCTAAGGAAGTAGTACTCTAGGCTACAAATGTCAGGCATTCGTTTGGGCTGAAAACTGCCTGAATGCAGAAGGGAAGAAGAGATTACATCTCTAAAGAAGAGAAAATAAATTGATAAAAGGACTCCATGGAACTTTCTCTCAAGAGCAGTGGCCTCACCACAATGGCAAGGCATGGGACAGCTGAGCATGATCCAAAATGAGCAGATTGTGAAGGGTCAGGATTAAGGGAGCAGGCATCTGTTGGGGAAAGTTAAATGATCTAATATTATTGATCTAAGTTTAATGACAGGCAGGAAAAGATAATTGAGAGAAGATAGTTTGATTTTAAATATAACAAGTCATAGGCTGGATATATTGGCACATACTTGTAATTCAAGCTACTTGGGAGGCAGAGATCAAGAGGATCATGATTAGAAGTCAGCTGGCGGGGGGGGGGGTGGCTGGGAATATGGCCTAGTGGTAAAGTGCTGGTCTCGTATACATGAAGCCTTTGGTTCGATTCCTCAGCACCACATATATAGAAAAAGCCGGGAGTGGTGCTGTGGCTCAAGTAGTAGAGTGCTAGCCTTGAGCAAAAAGAAGCCAGGGGCAATGCTCAGGCCCTGAAGTCAAGCCCCAGGACTGGCAAAAAAACAACAACAACGACAAAGAAGTCAGCCTGGGCAAAATTTTAAAAAATCTCAATAAATAAGCTGAATGTGGGGGGTTTATTCTTGTAATCCTAGCTACTTGGGTGACATTGGTAGGCATATCGAGGTCCAAATTGGTCTGGGTGAAAGCACAAACCTTAGGGGCTGGAGGTGTGGTTCAAGTAGAGTGCAAGCCTAGCAAGTGCCACAACCAGAGTCCAAACCCCGGTTTAAAAAAAAAAAACAAAAACAACAATAAAAAAAACACAACTCAGAGACAGTGACTAGCTGTTTCCCAGCCATACTAGGAACAGAACAAGAGGAAACCCTGTAGCATGAAGAATTGAGATTAGATAACAGAAGGAACTTCCTGACTACAAACTTTCAGAGAAAGTAGATCCAATTACCACAGGATATTATAAGTAATTTTAAAATATGGGGAAGGTGTTGGCAGTTACAATAAAGAACTGGATAAAAGAGAGAGAGCAGTGGCTTTATAAAGACCAGGGACAGAAGGGGACAGGCAGTTGAAGAAAGCAAAGGGGGTCAGGAAAAAGTACTTATAAGGAAAAGGAATGTCCATGTATGAGAGATGAAAGTGTTTCATGAAAATACTTTCATAATAAAAATGTCAGTGAAATTTCTACTGGAAGCAAGTAATTAAGCTAGCATGCACCCTCCTGTGACTCAGTGGTAAGGAGGGAATGAATGAATTGGCCAGTCCCTATGGATATCGTTCTGCCTTCTCAACTCCTGGCTCAGTTGGTCTCAGTTGGGCACCCCGACCCTCATAGTTTTGAGGAGGACACCTGTGCTGGTGATAGAAGCGTGTGCCTGCCCCTCCCAGGTGTTTCTGGTGATGATAGCTCTACTTTGTGCACACAACAAAGACTAGACAAGGGGTTGCAAACAAAAACTGCAAGATCCCTGCTACAGGAGACTGAATTTAGCCATGCAGGATAGATCTTAAATAATAATTACCAAATAATGATATTACAGAAGTTCAAGAATCTAAGGGAACACAGGCTAAGGGAGCTTTACTCAGGATTTAAAACCTCCAAAAAGAAAATTCACCTTGTTAAGACCTTGGGCACGGAATGTGGCCACTTGAAATTCAGCTTGCCCCAAATCAGTAACAAGAAAAGGTAAACTGAGCCTGCCACTTGTGGCACATGCCTGTATGCCTAGCTACTTGGGGGGGAGGGGGGAGGTCTGTGGCTTGAAGCTGGCCTAGGCAGACAAGTCAGAGAGACTCCATCTCCAGTTAACCAGCAAAAAAGGTGGCTCACGTGGAAGAGCACCAGCTGTAAGAAAACCAAAACAGAATTTGAGGCCGCTGACTTCAAGCCCTTGATATTGGTATTAAAAATAAAAAGGTAAAAGGAGCCCACTTGCCACTAATGCTAATGCCCTCAGATGTGGATATTGAACCTACTTCTCACTGAAGCCCTGTCAAAGTAGGAGCAAACCTCCAAAGAAAGGTTCTCACTGCCAAGACCAGGCAGCCTTGATAATTCAGTGGAGTCTCTGGGGGTACCAATGGTCTTTTAGTTAAAAATCTGCATCTGGAAGACTTTGAAGACCTGCCAGAGGAATAGAATGGAGGTCAACCAAAAAAAATAGAGAACTAATCATCCAAAAATTACACTTGAAAAATGTCACTCTCCCCCAAATGGCCGTATTTCCAAAGTGCTGTGTCTCCAATCTCTTTAAATGTGGGAAATGTTGGCAAGATCTTATTTTTATCTACAGACTGCGTGTGGCCAGTGCTGTGACCAGGGGCCTAATCCTGGAGATCTAGGACTCTAGAGAGGAAGCATTTGCTTTCCCCTGTCCTCTCAGAGGGGTGAAGTCTTCTACCTTTGTGGGAAGCTGGAATGAGGTTCTCTGTCCTTAAAATGCCCCAAAGGGACATCAAACAATTCAAAGGCACTCACTACTATGTGACCTTGAAGCTCAGGGGCTTCAAATCTGATGAACGGCCTGTGATAGACTGTGACCTTGGCCTGTGACAAACTCTCTGAACCTCAGTTTCCTCATGTATAAATTGATGGCAATATGGTTGGGAAAGTGAGATGAGACCATGCTCCTAGAAATCATGCAGTATCCCTACATTACCATCAAGTAGGTCATAGGTGGTACTAGAACAAAATCTTACCTGTCTTGCCTTGTCTCCTTGCGACTTCTTACTTACCCAACCATTCTGAAGTCAGTCACATACTCTCTTCCACCCAGAGCCAGCCCTGAAACCCAATCTAGTAAACTTTCTCCCAGGCAAGACTTGATCATGTATATTCTCTCTCTCTCTCTTTCTTCCTTTCTGTCTCCACCCCCCCACACTCCTCTCATCAGTACTGAGGTTTGAACTCAGAGCGTATCATACTTGCTTTTTAACTTACAGTTGATGCTCTACCGCTTGAGCCATACTTCCAGTTCAGGCTCTTTGCTGGTTAATTGGAGATGAAAGTCTCCCTGATTTGTCTTCCTGTGCTGGTTTCAAACTGTGAGTCTCAATTTTCAAACTCCTCAGAAGCTAGGATTATGGGTGTGAGCCACTAGCACCTGGCCATAATTTTTATTTTTATAGATTGTGCTAGGGTTTGAACTCAGACTCCCCTACTTGCTAGGCTGGCACAGTACCACTGAACCATGCCTCTAGCTGGAACTTCTTCACTCACATTCAGGTATAAATGACAAGAGGATACTTTTGTTTGCCCTCCTGCTGGGGTCAGGGAAGCCCACAAGAGCTCTGATGTTTTTTAACTAGTGATCAAAACTGCCTGTGCACAATGGTTCACTGCTGGCATTGCTGACAAATGTGGAGGAGTTCAGGGGGCAGTGTAACTAGGGGTGGCCACTTTGAAACCTGAATGTCTCCCTTCCCCAGATTGGCCAACCTCACCTTTTCCCTCCATGTGCACCTTGAGCAGAAATATAGAGGCTCAGAACTGGTAACAGCTTTCTTAATCATCTGTCCTGACCTTCTGCACACAAGGAAACTGAGGCCCAAAGTGAGATGGAGACCTGCTCCAAACAGAACAGCCAATTAGTCAACAGTTGGAAAGACAAACCATATCTCCTGATTCTCTGATCCAATGGTCTTCTGACTTCTGGTCTCTAGCTGGCTATGTACATCCCATCCCAGTAGGTACACAAGATCTCCATGCCAGGAGACCAGCTTTAGGCCTACTTGATGCCAAAATGGTGTTTTTTTTATTTGATTTTATTTAATGGAATTGACCAGTGGTTTGGGTGTTATGGAGCCCTGGCCCTGGAGTCCTGCTTCTGCTCAGGCTGGGGCTGCATGCCACAGCCACAGTCATGCAAGGGGGACAGAAAGGCCTGCTGTTCGGGTTGGAAAAGAAATCAGTTGCTGAAACATTGGTCTTTTTGAAAGTTCCAACCACAGGGGCTGGCTGGCAGAGCCGCCGTCTGGGCTCCCCCAGAGGATCCTGCCCTCCCCTTCAGTCTGAGAGTTAGTTTAGGAAACTGGCCCTGGCCTCCCTCTGCAGGCAGCAGAAGATCTCGAGGGCAGTTCTTGCCCCAGGAGCTTTATCCTTCCCTCAGAGGCTGGGAGCCCCCAAGGCATTTGGGGGCGGGAAAACTTCCTCCCGCCCCCACAGCAGAGCCAGCTCAGACCGGCCCCAAGGCCCCCTTGAGCACTTTTTCTTTGGAGTTTGCTACAGAGTTTCCAATTGCTCCCGCCCTAGCCCAGCAGTTACGAGGGAGCTAGGCACAGAGAGAATCTCTTTCCAGTGTGAGAGAGGACGGGAACCAACACCAGCCAAGCGGTCAAGGTTTCCCTGTTCCGTGGTGAGATGAAGGTGGAAAGACTGGAGGAGCCCCAGTTTGTGGAAGAGCCCCAGCTGGAGGAAGAACCAGAGCTGGTGGAGGAGGAGGAGCAGTCCCTGGATGACTTCCATCTTGAAATGGTAGAGAGTGAGTCAGATTTGGATCCAGAAGATGTGGGTTCAAATACAGACTTTGCCACCAATCTGATGCTTGAACTTGAGTAAGTAACTTCCTGTCCTTTTGTGGGCTGCTTTCCTTCCTTACAAAATGGGGGTGGGGAGATGAGATGGTCTCTTCCAATGTGAGATATACCTGGGAAATCTCCATGTGTGGAGGTGGGATACATGGAAAAAAGTCAGAATGGCTGTATAGGAGCAGAGGCAGTTGGCATGAAAAAGACAAAAGCAAAAGGTGTTAAATATGCAAGTGTCGTGTCCCCCAAAGGGGATCCAGGTTGAATTGAATATTGACTTTGGTTATCAAAACTCAAGGATGATAGGCTTGGAGCAGGTTGGTTAGTAACAAGACCCAGGGTCCACAGTTTGAAATTAGCTTGGGCAGGGTTGTCTGTGAGACTCTGATCTCCAACTAACCACCAAAAAGCTGGAAGTGGAGCTGTGGCTCAAGTGGTAGAACACTAGTCGTGAACAGAAAAGCTCAGGGACAGTGCCTTGAGTTCAAGCCCCAGTATGGCACAAAAGAAAAAAAAAGGTGTTTACGGTCTCAATAACATGTAGCTGCTGCTGAACCCTTCAATCAACCTCGTCAGTCCCAAAATGAGCTGACCCCAGATTGTGTTTCTTGAGTTCTTCATGTGTAAATTATTTTTGCAAAAACTCTCAGTCGAATCATGGGGTATTTGGGGGGGGGAGGGTAGATGTCTGATGTTCACATCCAGATCTAAAAGAGAGCCTAAGAAGAGAAATTAAAAAACTTACTTTTGCTGGGCTCCACGGCACCTAAAATCCTAGCTACTAAGGAGGCTGAGATCTGAGGATCCCAGTTTGAAGCCAAACTAGAGCAGGAAAGTCTGTGAGACTAATCTCCAATTAAACACACACACACACACACACACACACACACACACACACCCCAAAAACAGATGAATTAGTAGCTCAGTGGTAGAGCACTAGCCTGAGCAAAGAACCGAAAATCAGGGGCAGTACACCAACCCCTGAATTCAAGCTCCAATACTGCCACAACACACACACACACACACACACACACACACACACACACACTTATCTTGTTAAACTACAATTCTCACTAGACCAAGTGTCGCTTAACTCAGTGCAGGTCCTTTACAAGATCTCAAGGCTCCTATATACAGCTATTTTCTTCCAACAGTGTACAGATAAACTACCAGAACTGAATTTGCTTGGAGGGTGTTGGTGTTTGGTACGTGACACTGCATTCAGATTCCTTCTGTATTGGTCATGCCTCTCTGGGTTATAGGATAACAGTCAGGTAAGCTATAGGGGCTTATTTCTATAACAGAGCTTCTTGCCAGGCCAGCCATGATTTCTAGATGCCCTAGATAACAGATCATCCACAGTGCCCTCTGGCAACCATGTACCCACCAGTGTCCCCAGTGCTCAGTGAACTACAGTGGGGATAATGGAAAGGGAACTTATTTTCATGGCCCTGAGAACCCTTAGCACCACACAGCCTTTGGCCTTCATGCTAGGCTCACTCCCTTCTTGAGTCAGTTCCTTTTACTAAAGACAACTTTTTTTATATTTCTGTATACAAGAAATAAAATAATTTCTGGATGCTTTGTTAATCTTAAAAAATATATTCCTAAGACAGGACAATGGTTTTCAAGAACTACAAGACAGTCTCCTTAGTATATTAGGGATATATAGGCATCTTTGTGTGTATGTGTGTGTGTATGTGTGTATTAGGTGGGAAGCAAAGAAGAAAGGGAGCCAGGTACTAGTGGCTTACTCCGGTAACCCTACCTAACATAGGAGGCTGAGATCTGAGAATCACAATTCAAAGCCAGTCTATAAGACTCTTATCTCTAATTAACCATCAGAAAACTGGAAGTGGAGCTGTAGCTCAAAGTAGTAGAGCACTAGCCCTAAGAAAAACAGCCCAGGGACAGTGCCCAAGCCTGAGTTCAAACCCATGACCCACAAAAAAAAGGAAAAGAAAGGGGGGAGTTTGGTTAAGGAGAAAAGATCAACAGCAGAAATGCCTTGTGGGCAACTGGGTAAGAGGGTGTGGTGTATGCTAATAACCTTTTTTAAAGTAAATTTTAGGGAGGAAAAAAAGGGGAGAGCTTTGGAAGAATAGGGTTACACCTGTAAACAAGGTCACAGATAGTTATCAACAGGTATCTTTTTTTTTTTTGACAGTGGTGGGGCTTGAACTTGGAGCCTAGGCACATGAGCTCTTTTTGCTCAAGGCTTCTGCTCTTTCACTTGGCACCAGTGTGCCATTTTCAGGTTTTTTGAGTAGTTAATTGGAGATAATCTCTCAAGAATTTTTCTGCCTTGGCTGCCTTCAAGCTGAGATCCTCAGATTCCAGCCTCCCAAGTAGCTAGGAATACAGGAGCGGGCCACTGGCACCCAGCAACATTTTTTCCTTTTAAAGTTTATAGGCCATTTATCAACTGTCTTGCTTTTCTTCACCAAAGGGTTACCAAACTGTATTCCACTAATCAGGGTCTCCATGTGGGTGATACATGTTAGGAGGTTCAGAAAGCTAGGGGGACAGAGCTCCCAGCATTTTCTAGCCTATAAGGATATTGCATTTGTATTCCAGGAGAGTTTTTAGATTAGATTAGGTGTATAGTGAAGGAATATGATGTGATCATAGTTGAACATCAAAGAAAGTTGAGAGCACTGAAGGACCTTGAACTCCCAACCAAACAACAATCTCTTCTAGCTGGGGTGCCAGTGGTGCATGCCTATAATCCAAGCAACTTCAGAAGTCAGAAAGATTCTTGACGACACCCCCCCCCCCCATACACACAGAAAAGCTTGATGTGTGACATGTGCCTGTCATCCTAGCTTCTAGGCAGCCTAACACAGGTGCTGTGATCATGCCCAGGAGTATGCTGGGCAGCAAGTAAGATCCTATCTCAAAAATAATATGCAAAGAGGAGTGGCTCAGTGGTAAAAGCGCCTGTCTAGCAAGCCTGATGACTGGGGTTCAAACACTTGTAACACACACACACACACACACACACACACAGCTCTTTTAAAGCAACCTTAGCGTGTGGACTTGAAGGCATCTGCAGGAGCCAGTTCCCTTGCTACTCTTGTCTAGAATGTTAGAAGGTCCATCTATTTAATGCAGATCATATCAGTGTACTTTTTTCTTGCCTGCAGAATGCTTTGGCCCCTCCTCTGCTACTTGGCTGCTGGCTTTTTTTGTCTCTTGACCACACTGGGAGAAGGCTCATAGTGAGCCTGGAGAAGGAGAAGGCACCAGGGAAGACGAAGGCAGTGTTCCCATATGCTCCATGGGCCCTGTGTGAGCACCAAGCTACAGCAGGCAGACAGGCAGGCTACTGATGTGGGCTTGGGGCACTCCAGCTGATGTAGCCCCTGGGGCCAAGGTGGAGGAAGTCTTCTCCACAGAGGGCACTGGATGAGTTAAGTGAAGTCTGGGTTGGAATTCTGGGCAAGGGAAACAGCTCATAGCATAGGGAAGGAACACTTGGTCAGGAATAAGGGCCCTGTGTTCTGTTGCAAATTCTAGCCTTGGCTAGGGCTGTCACCTGAAAGGAGAAAAGTAATAACGGCTAGGGCCTGGCTTTGAGAGCAAGGAGGGAGGGAATCTGGGAACAGGAGGGTATCCTGGCCATTTGAGGCAGTCTAAAGCCCTACTGGCTTTACATTGGAGAAGGAAATAAAGCTGTGCTTGTTGGTAGTGGAGACCATCTGCGTGCACTATACAGAGAGCACTGTTTCCTCCAAGTGTGGTAAACACACGCTAGTGGTGTACAAGATGATTTTAGGCACTATGTAAACTAACCTCTTTTTTTCTATTTCTATAGCTATTTATTTATTTAACATGTATTAGAGGGGAAGTGTGCCCAACACATATACCCTATGATTTCAGCAGTATTATTCTTAATGATGAAGAGGCATTTTAAGAAGGTGAATCTGCTTAAAGTGAATTTAGGAAAAATATATTGACAGTAGTAGGCAAACTAACTGGAGTCAAGAGAATGCTACTATTATAATATAGGTGGACCATGAGGGGGTAGAATTTAATAACCCACAGGAGTCACAGAGTATAATTTGAAATTGGCTTTGCCATGTACACCTAGCTTAAAGTCCCACTCTCACAACTTTATTCCAAGTGTAAGAACAACTTGCTGTATTTATAACCCCAGTGTCCTGCTCTGTCCCATGACACTCAACACCCCAGATCAACAGCGGGCCTTTCCCTTCATCGAGGGCACGGTCTCTACCATACTCCTACAACAGGGGATATAGGTGCTGGTGAGTTAGTTGGGCTATCCCATGACCTACTCCCTCACCCACCAGCAAGCACAGCATTGGTCATGGGCATACTCAACTCAAATCTAAGGATCTGCATCTGGGAAGCAAGTCAAGAAATTACAACTTCTCTCTGAATGCACAAAGCCATAGGAAGAGAAGAAGAAATATGTCGTTGCAGCCATTTCAAACGGACTTGCACTGATTTTCAGACAGATTCGGAAAAGACTTGGTGAAAAATGTGCATAAAAATACAAAAATCAAACTGTACAAGAGGCTTCCCATTTATGCTGGAAGTTTATGATAGTATCTGTGTAAATAAGTTTGAGCCACTTCCTCCTTCCATTGCCCTGTGACAGAGAACATGATTCTTAGTCCTGCTTCCTCCCTGGAGCTCACCTTACAGATTATGAGGGTTAGCCCTGAAGGGAAGCTGCAAGGAGATGAAGGTCATGGGCTTAGTCTCCTGCCTGCCTTCTGATTGAGTATTACTCAGAAACATCCTGTGTTTTTGCTGTGTGGTCCAGTCCCTTGAACTGTTTTTAGCACAGGCTGAAGCAGACAGCTGATCTTCAAACACCTCCAAGGAAGGAGACATCACAATGTCCTTTGGTTATACATTCCAATGGTTAACAGCCTGTGCTCTCTGAGATTATTCTTCCTCATTCCACGGTCTTGCAGCTCCCCTATGCACTGCCTAATATGCTTAAATAGTAGTCATGTCTTTTATTAGCCTTCTTTTCTCAATTTGCTAAATCTATTTTTAAATGCAAACTTTGTATGAGCTTTATTTCTCCATCCTTTAAGACATTCTCCAACAGAGATATAATTTCATGTTCTATAAAAACCAAGATTATAGCATGAACATATTAATTTCCAGCCAGTCATCCCAATCCTACCTCTGATTAGTAGCATACATTTCAAGGAGCAAAAGTAACTGGACTGCAGTAGACCCAGTTATCTAGCCTAACTCTCAGCCAGCAGTCCTGCAGAAACCGGAGCTGTGTAGGGTTTCACTAATGGCTGATGACCATGGAATAGAGAAAGAAGATGACCTCATAGTTTCTTCAGGCATTCCTATTTAGAGTATCCAGGATCATGCTCATTTCTTAATGATTCTAAACAGTGTGCTTGCAAGTCATTGTAGCCCCTGCCTTTAGCTACCTACCTGTGTGATCCCATTCTTATGTTTGGATAGAGTCACATTCAAGTTATCTTTATATTCACTATCTGCTTCTTGGGTTATCCATAGCAGTCACAAAATCTTAGTTCTCCCATACTGTGTAGCTAGTTTCTAAGAATTTAGGTATGCAGGGTCAATTAAACACCAGCCCAAGTAGAACATAAATTAAAGGATCTTGCATGCCAGGTGCCATGGCTCATGACTGTAATCCCAGCTACTCAGGAGGATGAGAACTGAGGATCATTGTTTGAAGCCAGCTAGGACAGAAAAGTCTGTGAGGCATTTTTTTTTCTAGAGCTGAGGACTGAATTCAGGGCCATGCACTTATCAGGCAAGTGCTCTTCCAATGAGCCAAATCCCTAACCACTTTTTTGTTGGTCTGGGGCTTGAACTGTGTGCCTGGGTGCTGTCTCTGAGCTTCTTTTGCTCAAGGCTAGAAGTCTACTACTTAAGCCACAGTGCCACTTCCAGATTTTTCTATATACGTGGTGCTGAGGAATCGAACCCAGGGCTTCATGCATGGGAGGCAAGCATTCTACCACTAGGCCATATTCCCAGCCCATACTTTTGGCTTTTTTGAGTCGTTTATTGGAGATGAGTCTCACAGACTTTCCTGCCTGGGCTGGCTTCGAACTGTTATTCTCAGATCGTGGGCTGGCTTCAAACTGTGATCCTCAAGTCTCAGCCTTCTGAACAACTGGGATTATAGGCATGAGCCGCCAGCACCTGGCCCCCATCCAGTTTTACAGCCTTTTTTGGTGAGACTCTTATCTCCAACTAACCACCAGAAATACAGAAGTAGAGCTGTGGCTCAAGTGGTAGAGCACTAGCCCTGAGCAAAAGAAGTTCAAGGATAGGACCCAGGCCATGTACCCAGGCCTTAGTACACAAGAAAAGATCTTTCAAAAATTAATTACCAGTCACATGGATTCCAAACCCAAACGTTAAATTTCAGGTAACTAGGCAGAACTAACAGAATATTTGGCATTAATACCCCAAAATATGAGATTCATAAGGAGGAAAATCATATGCAGCTAACTTTGTACTGTGAGTTGAGTGTTTTCTGCCTTTCCACATATTTGGGCAGATCGGAAAGGAGTTTGTATCACTAAAGTACACAGAAAACAGGAAGAGAACCAAAACCATAGGAAGAAGTTAAACTAAGTATTGGCACCAATATTCCATTAAGTAGAAAAGCCACCCAGAAACACTTGGGAGTTGATTTTTCCAGCACACATAAGTCATCTTGTGTGGCTTTGGAATGTGTCTCATGGTTGTTTACGCCACGAATTCATGTAGGAAGGCCTAAGGTCTGCCCAGTGGGACTTAGTTTGACTTGGGAAGACAGTTCCCAGGAAATTGATAGCTCCCTTCAATGGCTTTATCATAGTCCAAAGACTGCCTGTCCTAATCATCTGACTTGTGTGAGTCTGCAAAAGGTGGTGCAACTCGTTTAGGAAAATCACATTGGAGACAGGAAGGGGCATAGCAGCCTCTTCAGCCAAGGATTTATATATCTGTCACAACAGGGAAGTGTGAGCTGAGAAATTACTCCCAGAAGTGCTAGAATTGGAGAAGGCATCTCTGTTACCTTTAGCTGCATTAGTGGTGTATTCATTAGGAATCATCAGTACATCAGGAGGCCAATATCCTGGCCTTTCCTCCCTTCCTCCAGTCCTCTTTGCTCTTTCCCTTACTCTGTTCTCTGCTCTCTGGCTCAACATATACTTAAGAAAACAGAGCACATCTGGCCAGGTGCACCCTGCCAGTGGCCAAGCAGTGGAAGGAAGGATAGCAGCTGTGGGCTGCTTTCTATCTAGCAATTAGAGGCTGCAGAGACAGCCCTCAGGCCTTTGAGACAGCCACAGCAGGCTTGTAGCCTATGCCATGTCACCATGGCTGGCACAAAGGGCAACCTAGGTGGATGGAGTCCCTCCAAGTCCCTGCAACCCATGGAGACCAGGCAGTTCACTCACTGGGACTCTCTGCTAGCTTTTAATTTTTAATGGTACTGAAGTTTGAACTCAGGGACTTGTGCTTACTAGGCAGATACTTGAGCTATAGTTACCCAGTGATCGATTATTAATTCATCTTGTTCTTATGAATTGTTTCTGCCTATTTAGCTACCATGCATTTTCATGGGACCAGTGTTGATCCTGGGACTGAGTGTATTCCATATCTTTTCCCTTGCTGTGAGGCTATCAGGTTGGCTCCCTTGGAAAACCTCACTAGACCCTTGGGAGTGTCTATGAGAATTCTAAGTTGGACAGCAGCATTCATCTTTAGGATTCTCCCTCCTCCTAGTTGCTTGCAACATCTCCAGTGTGGAAAAACTGCCTCCAATTATCTTGGGGGAGATTCTCTCTGCACAGGACTGTGCCTGGCAGTGATGGAGCTCATATAGGGTCCTAGCTTCTGTCATAGAACTTCCCTTGTCACCAGACCTCTTAGTCACTCAATTCCTTCCAGGCCACAATATACCGCCAGTGTGATACAGTGAAGCCACATAAGGTATAAACAACTTGTAATAGCTGAATGTGCTCCCCTCCCAGGTCACAATTCTGTATAAGCTAGGACCTTCAGAAGAAGTAAGAAGAATTAAGTTGAAGCTCAGAAAAAAGGCAAGTAAACTGAACTTTTGGGGTGTGTCTCTGGGACATGTACCGTCTCAAATCATACCATTCCCAGGGACATATTAGTTGACTTTAGCAGAAGGAGCTGAGCCAATCCTGGCTAGGTAAAGTTCCCAGTTTAGCCTGCAAAGCGAATAGCTGAGTTCTGCCTAGGCCTCTGGTGTCTCCCCTGACCAGCCAGGCAGACAATTACGAAAGATGCAAGGGAGAACCCTGGAAGTTCTCACTTCTTTGTACCTGACTCAGTGGACTTTTTAAACATCTGAGGATGTAAGAATGAAGTCAATTACTTGTAATAATAGCAAAACCAATCTCACTTGAAAGGAGGAGCTCTGACCATGTACAGAACAAAGGTTAGTCATTTGGAAGGGTCTGCTGCAAAAAATATTTTTGGCTTATTTGCTCTTCTTCCTCCTTGAGTTCTGTTCCCTTCTTGGCCCCCAGGATCCTCTTTCTCCTCCTCTTTCCCAATGTCTGTGTTCACATAGCTTACACAGGGGAAGTAACCCCAAGCCAAGTGATTCTCTCATCCAACACATTTTCCGAGACAGTCCCACTGCTTCTTCCAGAAGAGTAGGACAAAGACTGTCTGGGCTGCCATAAGACCTGTTCCCTTCTCTCCACCCAAGCATATTGGAATTCCAAATGCTCTCATTTCCTTCTAGCATAAGTGGCTTTTGCTGTAGATCCTCTGCTCTGAGTTACCCATTTCCTGCTCAGCCCTGGCACAGCAACTGTGTCTCTGTAGAAGCTACCTCAGGGTAATTTGAGAAGCAGCTCTAGGCCACCACATGTGGAAAAGGAATCAGGGGAAGACACATGTGGAATAAGAATCTCTTAGAGAAAGATGCCGGCCTTTGTAAATGGCTTAATAATATAGAAATAACAGCACCGGATGTTTCTAGGATGCCAGCATAATTTACTCTAAGGTGATTTGTTAAATGATTATTATATCCTCTCAGGTTCCATGACTTTAACAAAATCTCTGACACTGTTCCATCTGACTCGAGGAGTCAGCTACCACCCATCTAGCTGTATGAAAGTCTGGGACACACATACCCCTATCTGTCTTGGAGCCTCCTACTTGTCCCTTCAGTATCTGATCAGTTTCTGCCTAGTCAGTCAGATATGCCCTGTTGTTGAGCCTGTTTGGGTGGGGAGGATGGGAAAGTGAGGCAAGTGCTCCAGGAGAGTACTATTCCTAGTTTTCCCACCTCCAGCTCCCCAGCTTACTCTCCTTGTTCTGCTTTTCCTATTTTGGGGGCTCCCATCCTTGTCAGGCTCAATCCCACTTGCCTGTAACTCTGGCTTTGCAATCTACCTCACCATTCTCACTCTGCCACCTCGCCCACTGTTCTTTTTTGGCTCAGCCCCTAGGCTGGTGGCAGGTTTCTGCCTACTTGGCCACTGAGTCCATCCAAATATGTCTGGCCAATCCCTCTAATCTTTTCTTCCTCCCCATGTCAGGGGTTCTCATCTGTGGTGGGGCTATTCATGTGTTAGAAGATGCTTTATTGGCAGACTCACCATGTTTCATTTAGGCTATGGCTGAAAAAATATTTCAGGGTCCATATTTCTTTTTGTTTTGTTGGATTTTTGAAGCAGGGTCTCATTAAGAACATAAAATGGTCTTCAACTTACAATCCTTCTACATCAGCCTTCTTAGTGCAGGGAATGCAAGTGTATACCATCATGCCCAGCCTGGGTCTGTATTTATAATTGATTCCTTATTCAGATTGCCAAAGCTACCAGCTCCATCCTAGAGAAACTTAGTCTGCAGGGCTGGTGGGATTCTTAGACAAAGCTGCTGTCTGGATAGTGTTCTACCCACCTCTGATTTGTGTGTATACGATTCTCACAAACTTTCTTGCCCAGGCTGTCTTCAAATCCTGTTTCTCAGATCTCAGCACAAACCATCTCAGATTTTCTCTAGTATTCCATCACCTCTCTTCTCTACCCTATCTTCTTGCATCTCTCATTTCCCAGGCTGCTCTCTGGACACGCTAGAACATCAATGTCAGGCAAGGGTCCCTGTTCTACACTGATGATTGGTAGGTGTGTTCCTTTGAAGCCTTAGGAGTAGGGATCCACAGGAAGGATCTTAAGGGCAAAGTGGAAAGCCCTAGTGGGATCCTTTACTTCTTCCTCCAATCCAACTCCAGTAGCCCTGCTTTCCTCTGTCTTACAAATTGGGTGTTTTATGTGAGGTTCTGTTTGAAAGAAGGGGTCCACTTTTTTAAAAATTACTATTCTCAGCCTTTCTTTCTGAATATCAAACTTAATCTGCACCTTGTCTTTCCTCTGGCTTTAATTCTGCCAGCAGATAATAGGATGATGCTAGTCAAATAATGATTCCTACTGCTGTACTTGCTGCTTCAAGATGACTGGCAATGCCAATGCCTTTAGCCAGCTAAGATGGTGAAGAGAGAAGGCGGGTCAGCAGGTCTCACATCATGTGGTGCCTTCTCCACCCATCATTAATAATAATCCATCACATTTGCATAGTACTTGACAATTTCCAGAATGCGTTCGCAGACTGTATCTTATTTGATCCTCCAGAAAGCCTGCAAAGGCCACCAGAGCAGAGGCTGTTATTTACATTTTATGGACTGTGGGAGACTCTTGAGACCATTCAATAATTGGCCTCTCTAAAGAACTTGCTAAAAGGAACTGGTCAGGGTGAGCTGAAGGGCTGATTAAAAGGAACAAAAGTTCGAACAAGGGTTATAAAAGAAATGATGATGGGGAGATGAGACAGAAGGGAGGAAGAGCCTATACTGCCCCAGATCCACCAGCCCCATTTGGAAATCATTTCAGAAGCACAATGGAACTTTGGGATAGGCCACTAAGGAGGCAGAGATTTCCCTTCATGATGGCTACTGCGGCGAGTGGGCCACAGTCCCACCATGTCTCCTCCCAACTCCACAAAGCTAGTCTGCTTATCACAAAGCTCTAGCAGTTCCTGGAGAAGAGTTTTCAGTCCTAAAATTGAAAAGGCCCACAGAAATTTTTTTTTTTAGTTCAGACCCTCATTTTCCCCAAGAAACAGAATCCCAGAGAGAAAAACTTGCCCAGGGTCACACAGAGAAGCAAAGGCAGAGCTGAGTTGAAATCCCCCCTCTCCCAGTTTGTAATAGAGTTTTCTGCTGTAACACACTGCTGTATACTGCTGTAGGTGCATACACATTTGTGTGCATGCATATGCAAACACACCCTTGCATGTGGGAGGGTGTGAAGAAGGCCTGTATGCAGTGCCCAGAAGGCCTATCTAGTGAACTGCTGAGGTCTGGACCTTGTACCCATACACAATGGCTAGGGGTTAAAGCCATTCAGAAGGCCTAGGGTATGATAGGGTGTGAGAAAGACAGGGTTCAGGGTTTCTCTCCCAAGGGGATTCACCCATATAAACCGCTCCAGGTAATTAAGATCCCAAAAGAATTGGCAGCTGCTTGCTGAACAAATTAGACTCTGCCTTTATGGGCATGTTCTGTGCTAGAGATCAGAGGGCCCTCCCTGATGTTTGGTTCATTAGTCATTGTTCCCTGTCAGAGCAAGCACTCAGAAAATTGGATGTCTGGCAACAGTCTGTATTCAGAAATTCAATAGCAGGAGCAGCAACGGCAATAGCCGAGTGTCTGGGACAGTGCTCCATGCACAGTAGGTGCTTGAAAAATGCTTGTTAGCTAACTAATGAGCTAAGTAAAGAAAGCCTTTAGTCCTCTGTGCTATTCAGAATGAAACAGTGTCAATAACAGATCTGATTGCTTTTCAGCTGAGGCACATTTGAACTTTTTAATGGGCAGGCTGGCGAGACCTAGAGAAAAACTCATTGGAGGCTAGATTTCCTATGCTGACTACACTGTGTAGGTCACACTGCCCACCACTTATATGTCACATTACATTGTGTTTGGGTCACATAAACTCACTGTTCCCTCTGAGCTTCTAGTCAAATCCAAAAGCCTTTTCCCCAGTTCTAGATTTCTTTTGGCTAGAACAGTGTATGCTTGGCAGCAGACAAGACAAGGTCTCAGGGCATGTGTAGTGAGGGAGAAGCGAGCAATCCCCAAGCAGACATACAGGGCCAGCAGGCTTTAAAATCAACTCTTCCTTCTTTACCAGCTTACCCTAGGCCAGGCCTGCCAGGTTATTTTGGACAAGCACTTTCATATTGTTCTTAAATGTCAGGGAAATATTTTTGTTTTTGTTGTGTTCTGTTTCTTATACTAAATGTTCCTCGTTCAAAATACCCAGGATTCCTTGCAAAGGTCAGCTGGCATAGCAGGACTAAGAGAATCTTAGACGCTTTTGGCAGTCACTAAAGGTTACTGCTGGTGTCTTGTCTATAGGCCAAGGGAGTGAACTCTGTAAGGGATTTAAAATGTCCTTGATGGACTTTTCCACCATGCTAAGAACCACTAACAAAAGGACTTCAATTCACCAGCCATCTAGTCACTCATGCAAATCTGATCTGCCATAAGCTCTTTGGTTGGGAAGGAGCAGGCTATGTGTGAAGGTGTCTGTAACTACACATGTATGTCAGGACTTTGAAAGTAAAGTAGATATCTGTAAAAATTCTCTTTACCTTGTATGCAAGAAAGAACTAGGAAAATATATGATGAATGTATTTATGGAGGGTACCTGTACTTGTGTATATGTGAAGGGTCACCTAGGAGGAAAGCATCTGGCAAGGGTTGATGTTCCTGTGTGTTTGAGACATATATTTCTAACTCCATCTGTGTCTGTTTCTGTATTTGGCACTTGAGAGCTAGGGTGGCAAAGGTGCATTTGCATGTCTGTCTATCTGTCTGTCTGGTGAGGGTATATATGTCTGAACTCTCTTCAAGCCATAGACCTGCCTGGGAGAACTATCTTGGCTCCTCTTCCCTTTTCTGCATTCCCAGACTGCCTTAACTTCTCTGGCTCTACTTCCTCCTTCTAAGGAGATATTTTCTACCTCAGATTCCCCCTTCTGTGTTTCATGATCATTATCATCCCCCTGGCCCCCCTCTCAAGCCACCTGCAGTCTTCCAACAAAGTAGAGGTGACTCCACCAATGAGAAAGGCAGCACTCAATGATTGGGAAACATTCTCCAGGCCAGTGAAACGTCTGCTTAAAGATTGTTCTTGGATCAATGGAAATCCTGTGGGTCACCCTTGGACAGATTAACACTGTCGAGAAATGTAATATAGCTATTCAATCCTTGAATTTGGAGGAATTAATTGAAACCTTGTTTTTAGTTCTATTGAAAAGGAAAATCATTTATTATCTTTAGTCTGACCCTGTGCCTTCAAGAGAACTCTTATTCTGTGAAAATAAGGGCTGAGGTAGGCAATTTACACATGCTTGTGAAATCTAAGCAGATTATCTCACCAGTGGCTATAACTGTAATAAACCAGAGTGACCTCAGTTTAAACAAACAGATGTTTGGAGCTGACAATTGAAGTGCAAACATGACCCTAATTAATGACTTAGTTAGTAGACAGTAGTTTATTCTTTGGCAATATTAGCTAAATTCTGTTTTTAGCTGTAACATTGTCTCTAGGCTACTATTAAATTCATCCTGTTAGGAATTCGAAATTTTTAGCCATTAGGCTGGTGAGCAGCTTGGGAAGTAGGAGAAAAGTAAAACCCAGAGACAGCTCTGGTGTGAAGAACATTAGGAAAAGTTTTCCTAAATGCACAGTGTTCCTATCCATACACATGTTATAATCACAATCAGTTTCTAATGAGGAAGATGAATATTACCAAAACAATTTGTTTATAGTATATGAAAACAGAATAATGAAACTTGTTGAAATTGTTTTGAGAAAGGAGGATTAGGATAGAGGAGAGTGACAGAGAAGGGTAGTTGATAAAGGTATATTAAGGCGTGGGTATGTTGCAAGGGAACTTCACTTGTATAACTAATGCTAATAAAAATAATTTTTAAAAATTCAAGTGCAGCAGGTGCCAGCCTAATATCATGGCTACTTTGCAGCCTGGGATATAAGGAACACAATTTGAAGCCAGCCCATGCAGGAAAGTCTGTGAGACTTTTATCTCCAATAAACTACCAAAAAGCTGGAAATGGAGCTGTAGCTCAAGTGATAGAATACTAGCCTCGAGAAAAAGAAGCTCAGGCACAGTGCCTAGGCCCTAAGTTCAAGCCCCAGAACTGGCACACCAAAAAAATTCAAGTACAAACTCATTAATGTGGATAAAACAATCTTATAAAGTCACTAACAAAGCATATGTTAATGCATATTAGTGAATAATCATGATATCCAATTTCAAATGATTTCCTATAAAAAAAAAACTCACTCTGGATCAGATATAGTCACATGGCTGAATTCAGAGAGACTATTACTTCTGGAAAGAAACCTAGAAAGCAACCTAAAATTCTGTTGCCCAAGAAATGGATACAGAATAGACAATGGTGGGAAATGGAATCATTCATCCAGCTCCTTGGACTTAATGTCTGCTTTCTGTGAGGTACTCCAGCTCTGTCCCAATTGCTTATTTGTTATTTCATCAAGATGGGACAGGGAGGGGGTGGTTAAGTCAACTGACATGCTGGCTTTGGTTGGCCTGCCTTTCAAGAATAGCTCTTTCTTTGCTGTAGTGGATACATCCAGCTGCAGATCACTGGACACACTTGCAGATGAATTCAGAAATTATGTTGGCTTCTCTGATCGTTGTCACTGAGTTGAACAAGCATTAGTGAGATCATCTTCATGCCCATGCAACTGTATGTGGTGTCACAGGATGAGGGAGGAGAGGAGAGAAATCCTGCAGGCTACACGCTTTAGGAGCTTTGGGTTAAGTTGGGAATTGGAATGCATGCAGATAAATCACCCAATAACAGTTTAAAAATATATATCCACAGAAGCAGAACAGTACAAACCAAAATGATGGGCCCTGGCATTAAGTGGCAGAGCTTCATGAGTCAAGAAGAATCCTAGGGCTGGGAATATGTCCTAGTGGTATAGTGCTTGCCTCCCATGCATGAAGCCCTGGGTTCGATTCCTCAGCACCACGTATGTAGAAAAAAGCCAGAAGTGGTGCTGTTCCTTAAGTGGTAGAGTGCTAGCCTAGAGCAAAAGGAAGCCAAGGACAATGCCCAGGCCCTGAGTCCAAGCCCCAGGACAGGCCAAAAAAAAAAATCCTGTTCTAACTGTTGCATGTATACTACAATCCCTAGCAAGAACAAAGACAATGGGGGAAAAAGACAATGGAAATGGTTAGGGAAGATTCCACAGCATGTGTTTAATTATTGAAGGCATGAAGTAGGCATGATTGTTGACTTCTTTATTTTAATGGGTCTTCTCGCAGAAATCCAGGTCACCATATCTCAGAACACAGTGTGCTTTTTTTTCCTCCACTGCTCAGAGTAAAGGTCTGGTAGTTTGCAATAGCAGAAGGTTGGCATGCCAGAGAGGACAGGATAACAGTGCCAAGGACCTCGGCTTCAGCTCCATCTCATGGCTTGAGTGCAAACTTGAGTGGTTTAATTTTGGCCTGGGCATACCAGGGTCAGCCTTGTGGACCTTGCCATCTGCCTATAATTTGTCCCTGGAGCTAGTTCAAAGTTTAGAAAGTTCTCTACAGCTCATTACCTTTTTCAAACTTCTAGGCATTCTATCCACTCACTTCCTCTCCTGTGCTCCTTTCAGGCTTCACACATAGGCCTGCCTCAACTGGAATATTATCTCTGGGTATAGAAGGAACAAGGTGGGTTTTAATCCCAAAAGAGTCGTACACACATGTGTATGCCCCACATTATCTCCCTCAGCCAGTACAAAAACTCGGACTGTGTTTTACCTATCCCTATTGAAGACTGAGCCTTCAATGGGAATAATAGTTTAGAAAGGGTGAGGGAAAGGACAGAGGTTCCTAATCCCACTCAGGCTTGATACTGAGCCTCAAGTATTTCACCCACCTGATCTAGCAGTGCCACTAGCCATAACTGCTGATAAGTAATGGTTTAGAATGCCCCCAGCCTCACACTGCCATCCTAGCCAGCCTCAGCTTGCCAGACTGCATGGGCCACTTCAACTCTGGAGCTTCTTAGTCTATTTCTTCTGGGTCCTGGAATTCCTGCTTTTCTTCTTCCACCGGTCCTGGTTTTTCTGCCAGATAGCAGAAGTCTCTTCTCCAATGTGGGCCTCAGTTTGCCCACATGTAAGATGAGAGGATTGGGCTAGATTATCTCTTGTGGCTCAGACATCTGTCCTGTGAGGCCACATGCCCTCCCTTTTCCATGAGGTAAATATTTGGGTGGGGAAAGACTAGGGACATTTGAGGACTTCCAGTTTGGAAGCTGGGCCAAAGTTCTCAGGCTGGATTTGCTTTTGTGTCCTGTTTGCATCTTCCTACTGACTTCTCCCATCGCTAAAGGTCAAGGGCTGTGCTGGTCTGGGCGCCAGGTGGGTGTGATGGGGCAGCAAGTCTAGCAGGTTAGTGGCTCAGAGCCACCCTTGGCATCTAGGCAGGCAGGGGGAGACTCACTTCTGTTTGGCATGTCTCCCAGAGCCCCTAACCTCAGCTCCTTACCCTGAGCTCCTGGTGGGCAGAGAGGCAGCACTGCAGGACTGGCTTTTTGTAGGAACTGGCTCTGTCTGGGGACTCCTTGAGAAGTGGGGATTTCTTGGGGATGATGAGAAGAGCCCATGCTGATCCCAGAGTGAGATCAGGTTCCCCTCAGCAATCTGGGAAACTCACATGGAGGTCCTGTGGGGGCCCCTCAGACTGTGGGCTGGGGGTGTGTGCTATTAGACAGCAAACAAGAATGGACAAAAGGCCTTGTGACAGTATACACACTCTGTTCCTTCCAAGGGACCTTTGAGGTCTTCAAATCTGGAGGCTGTGTGGAGGAGGGAAGACAGGTGTCCATAAAGCTAAAGAACCAGAGCTTAGAAGGAAAGAGGACTTGTTCTGTGTGGTCATGTGACAATGAGACTCCACCTATTTCCCAGTCCTTTCCAGGGAAGCATTAGCAAATTGGAAAAATTCTAGGCGCAGAGAGGAAGGATGATATGCCACACAGAAGGCAGTGTCAACTACAACAAAGAAGCACAGCCTCCCAAACACACAGTCTTCCTCATGAACACTGCCCTTCTTTATGCATCCACATGCATGCACCCACACTTACATATATAGGCCCACAAGTAGATGCAGAAGTCTCAGTGCACACTGGCTGTAAATGCTGGAATGTGGTTCTATAGCACTGGCTTTCTGTGAAGATGCCAGTGGCCCAGTCCCCATCGCTTCCTAGGACAACTCTACTCAGGTATAGAAGAGAAACAGGTCACTTGGAAAGGAGAACGTTATCTGAAGCCCAAAAAAGAAAAAAAAATAGAAAGGAAAACACAACAACAACAACAACAAAGCAATGCTGAAGTCCTCCCACAGGCAGGCTCGTGCTCTGGGTGTGCTTTCGCAGGCCAGAAACTACAGAACTGGGAGTACTGCCAAGTGCTTTATCAAAGGAAACAGCCCGCCCAACAGCTGGAGATGGGCTCTTGCCAGCTGTGTGTGCCTTTTGGTCTTTCCTTCTCCTTTTCTCTCCCCTTCTTCTATCTCCATCCATCCATCTCTACAGTCTTGCACTTTGCATTGGGAGACTCCATTGACAGACTTCCTTGGACCACAGAGAGTACTTTCTGAATGCTGAGTAACCGAGCAGATCACAACTCCAGCTGGGCTTTGAGGGAATGTATTATTGCCTAGAAGCTGGTCTTCAGCTCTGAGCAAACGGTGCTTCATTGTAGGAGCTGTGCTATAGCTGGAGATTTAGGGAAATACACTCCAATAGTCCCTCCAGGGCCTCCTTGTCACCCATGGTGGAAGGTGGGTCCCTGGCCAGGCTGTGTGTGTTGGCAGTGATAGGGTGTTTTCCAGCAACCTCAGCAACTTTGCCATCCATATTCATTAATTAGTTAATTACTTGGATTCATTTCTCTAAGCCTTGGGCTTCCTAGCAGGGGGGCGGGGAAACAGTGTTGGGGCAGAGGAGAACTCTGAAGAAAGTTGTTCTACCCTTTCTGGGGTTGGCAGGTCCACTGTTGGACACTAAGAGGGCACCCAGTGACTTCACTAATATCCACTATAGACTCCTAGTTTGCCTCCTAAACTACCCAGCACAACTTATAAAGGCTGCATACTGAGCTGTATTTGTAGAAGCAACATAGTGGAGACCGGGGTTAGTTGGAGCTACCTAATTCAACGAGTGACAGTGCTGGGCTTGGGGAGCTAAAGGCCTCAGCTCCATCCTTGGGAAGAGAATCTGTTCCCTGACCATACAATTTGCATCTCTCACCTCAGATGACCTCTGGGAAATGGCTCAAGGCAAACCTGACATCTCCAAGAGCCTGCCAACATCTCAAGGAGCCAGGATCCCAGTTCTTTTCTATACCTACCCCCAATGACTGCCATTCATTGGTAGCTTAAGTAATATCTGATGACTTTAGATTCAGAGAAACTCATTTTCGAGATTGGATGTAATAGATTGGTTTATGTGTTGTTTACACTTGTTGGTTGAGCTATTTCACTCTTTTGCAGTTTTACTGTGTACTGATGAGATGGCAGGCACCATGCCAGTTGTTGTGGGGGTTATCAAGAGGGGTAAGACTGAAAACAGATAATCTTGGCTTCCAGCATCTGGTGGGCATTCTGCTTTTCATCCCCTCTCTTTTTTCATACCCAGACTCTTTCCATTGTGAAGATCTTGGATTTTTCCTCTTTTCTTCTTTCTTTCCTTGAGGCTTCTTACACAAATGGACACTTTGATATGGTTGGTCACAAATGACTCTGAAGTTACTGAGTACAGCCTTTGGGGCCAGACAGACCTCAGTTTGAATCCCTAATCAGTCACTTCCTATCTCTGATGTGACTTTGAGTCACATCAGGGACCTCAGATTTGCCCTCTGTAAACTAGGAATTTCACAGACTATACTAACCCTATGTGTTTGAGAAGGACTAATTGTCATCACACATATATTACATGTAAAATGTTTTGAACTCTGCCTGGCACAAAGTAGACACTTGGCAACTGTCAACTGCTGGTGTTCACTACTATTGCCCTGCATATGTGTAATGACTGGATGTGTTTATCACACAGCTGTGCTGCTAAGACTGACTTCATGATAAATCATAGGCCAGGGACCCTGACAAGACACTCTGAAGATCTTGTGGCAATTGTGTTTGTTCAACCATAGCAACTGCCATCCTTGGTGGAACAAGGTACAGAAGGCAAGAGCCTGAGGTACAGCTTAACCTCTTGTTCCTGATTCTTCCCCTCCAGGTAGAGCTTCCCTTCCGGCCATAGCATAGCTCCTGGACATCTTCTGGGATGTTCTACCTCCCCCACAACTTATCTGTACTTTGGCCTCCTGACTTTCTGAATTTCCTCACTGAGGTCTTTGTCTCATTTCTCCATCCCACTCTGTGCTCTAAAACATATCCTTGCCACATTTTCTCCAGTAATTAACCAACCTTGAGCATATCTCAAAGGACTGGATCAGGACTTCAAAGGACTGCTTCTGTCATAGCCTGTTTATGACCGTCTCCTGGGAGGTGGGGGGAGAAATAGTCTCGTAGTATGTTAAACCTGTTGTTACCAAAATGTCCAAAATATGGATTGCTCAACGTGCTATCAGCAGCAGCCTCTGACCACTGAGCAGTCAGGAGGCTGACGTGAGTACTGACATGATTTGTGATCTAGGTCTTCACGAATGAAGGTTTGTGGGGCTTGCTCCCTCCGGTTCCTTCCTGGGTACTTCCGATGGTTGGCACCAGCAGCATGTCAGCTGCAGGGAGCAAATGGCAAGAGGGACGAGATTTCAGGTCTTCTTTGGCTACGACCAATTCCTTATTTCCTCTCCTTTCCCAGTTTGGGAGCATTTGTTGCTGTCTGAAGGGCTGGGCAGTGCCAACACCACAATAAACAGCTTGTCCAGTACACACAAGCTCTTTGGACCCTGAAATGTCAGCTGGCCAACTGGCTCACAGCTAGACCCTGCTGCGTGCTGTTTGCATCCGGCCCTGACAATGCCGCTCAGCACTTGTAGAGCCATGTGTCATAGCAACAAGGCTGGGGGTGAGAGCCTCACTGTAACCTGAACATAGCTCTGAGAAGCCAAGCACAGGGGTCTCACTTGGGGCCCCTGATATCAAGGTCTGCCTTAGGGATCAAGATACACTGGTCTCAGACCAACAACGTGGCCTGCCTTCCCCCTCCAGCCTCAGGCATGGCCTCACAGGCAGCAAGCAGCCAGACAGACTCCCTATGCCCCATATGGCTGGCCTGCCGACTGGTGTTGGAGAGAAACATCTCTCCTAGTGAAAGCCAGTGGGGTGTGGGACAGACATCTCCAGGGGGTACAGACTGAGCACAAAGGGTAAGAGAAAGGAGGGAGCTACAGCAGGGTCTGGTGGCAGGAGTGTCAGGCCAGGATCCAGGAAACCTGGGCTCTGCTCCCAGCCCCTGCTACCAACTCCCTTGGCGTCCTTGAGCAAGATCACCCAGAGGGCAGGGTTGGGGTAGCAGGCATGGGGCCAAGACCTTGCCTAGAGAAGATGAGCTGCAAAATCTTGTTCGTACATTTAGGAGGTGGGGGTGGAGTGTTTAACCAGGGAAACTTTCCACTGAACAGCTACTTCTTTGCCTTTGTATGTCTTGGGTGCATTTTGTCCAACCATTGATCCAAGCTCAGGTGCTCAGAGGATAGATCAGAAAAGAGAGGGTGGTTTATGGGAGAAAATGAGGGAAGGGGTAACACTGATTAAAAAGAAATATACTCATTACCTTATTTATGTGGCCATAACTCCTCTTTACATCATCTTTACAATTAAAAAAGACCAGAGAGAGAGAGAGAGAGAGAGAGAGAGAGAGAGAGAAGGTGGTACTAAGCTAGGATTGTCCCCACTTCTATCTCTGGGATGCTAAATTTGTCCTTGATTCTGGGAGTTTGTGTAGAGAAGGGACATCTGTCAACACTTTGGTGTCTAGGCATCCACACCATGGCATATTCCTACTCTTGGGACCCACATCATGTCTCATCCCTGGGCTTCCTCTGCCCGGTAGTAACAAATCTGCTGTTTATCTGGCCCCATGTGCTCAGTGGGAGTAGTATTCAATTGCACGAAACAAAGTTGATAGGCACTACCAGTGTCTGACATTCAGGAGGTACTCAGCATGCATTCTATATTTGTGAAATGAATTCTGGCTGGAATATACTCATAATACTCATATAAAGGACTGCATGTAATGGTACAAATTCCTGACAGGACTTCTATGGGAGGAATAGTTAGGGAGGGGCCAGGAAGAAGTAGCTCATTTGAGACCAAAGAGAAACAGCATGGAGGGAGCCCACCCTCTGTATGCATGAAGGGAAGGTAGGATACACTCACACCCATCGTTTGGTGGGGTGTATGTCTGGGCAAAGGGCCAAGATCCACTGCAGACTGAGAGCCTCAGACACTTCCCAGAACAGGAAGGCCCCATGGTGGTGTCTAATTGACTTTTGGGTTCTCTTACTGAGTTGAAGGAAGGCCCGGTAACAAAACTTCCAGAATCTCTGCTAAAACCTCCTGTTTTTTTCCTAAACTGGTACCAGTTGCCAGGGAGTGCCTTAGACATAAAGAATATTGCCAGAAGTGCATCAACAGGGTCATCTTAAGTCACTCATACCTCACCATACCTCCTGAACACCATTGATCCAGGGATTGTGAGAGCATGGTCTAGCCTTTGTAGCTTTCCTTGCTGGATCCCTGTGTTGTCTATGCCTTCTCAGCAAGGTGGGTGAGAAAGAGCAGCCCAGGAGGAAAAAACAAACAGAGGAAAGGTCCTGAGTCTGTTGACGTTATAAGTGCTATTGATTTTACAAGGTTTTTCCATTGGGAGGACACTGAACTGCCCTCATTTGCAGCCAGCTTCGGCTTTGACGCCAATGTCTAGGCCATGAACTGAAATTCAGAGAGGCCATGGTTTTATCTCAACATATTTCATAGTCACCACTTTGCAAGGTCAATGTGGGCCTCCCAGGGTAGGAAATGGGAGGATGTGGGTGGTTCCAGGACTCTCAACTCCTTCTACCTTTCCTCAAGGATGTTATATGACCCTGACCCAATCATGTACACATCTTCCAGGACCAGGTTGTCAGTGTAGGGTGAATTTTTCAGGCAAGAAGAGAATGGTTGAAAAAACACTGAACTACGATTTGTAATGGGCTTGGATATCCATTGTGCCACAGAATTAGCTGTCTGAGTTCAGGCTATCAGTTTCCCCTCCTAGTCTCGATTGTTAGAATCAGTTAAATGATAGGTGGAAGGTTCCTTCCAGCTCTAAAATCCAACAGTCTTGTAAAAACTGCAGACATGAGAAAAGAAAAGACTATAAAGAAAAGCGAAAGGGACAAGGATGAAACATTTCCAGGGGAGTATAGGAAAGAGGAATTGGGAGAGAGAGGTATATGGCATCTTGATGGAGTAGGACCTGGTGGCCTTGATCCTGTTTCCTATTCTATTACCAGTGAGCTATATAGCAGTAGGCAGGTCACTCCCCACATTTGTATTTCATTCAAATAGGTGGAATGACTTATGTCCTCTGCCTCGGAGGCTACTTTGTTGTTGGGAAAAGTAGATATACACATGACAAATAATTAGGTAATAGGTAGAGCCCAGTGGTGTGACATAAACAAAAGGGGGGGGTGGCTTGCAGGCCAAGGCTTTAGCTACAGGGCAAGGGCACTGGGGAAAAGAACAGAGACTCTTGAGTTAGACTTAAAGAAAGAAAAGCTTCTGTACTTATCTAGTTGTACAACCTTGGTCCAGTCATTTGCTCTACTCAAATTGCAATTTCCTCAGCCATAAAAGGAAGGAATCGAAGGAGTTGGTCATCAAGGTTCCTTTCATCTCTCTGAATATGTGAGAAAACAAAACACAATAAAAAGCTAGAAGATGCCAAGTAAGCCAAAGGGGAGAATTGTATGTTCAGGGAAAGAGGCAGCCAGCATAAATCAGACATTTATGATAGGAGTAAAGAAGGATGGTATTCTCAGGGCAGCAGTAGTTCAGGGTGCAGGGTGAAGAGGAAGGGGAAGGAGTAGGTAAGGCAAGATCATCTTAAAGGAGTAATTGGAAAATACATTAATGAGTGTTTGGTGAGAGTTGGCTTGGCTGAAGGGCATGCTGGTGAGAAGCCATCAGCTGTCATGGAGGTCTGAAGTGGCCCCCAGAGTCAGTTGTGGAGGAGGGTAGTAAATGCTATAGCACACTCATCAAACAAACCCCAATTCAAGAGCTGGAATGCTTTCAAATTGGCAGAATCTTTTCCATTGGAGTATGTATGGTCAAGGGCTCATCACTAGGGGTTTGATACCCTTGGACTTTATACTTTGCTGATTTTAGCCCAGGATTATAGATAGTCAGTGTAGGTGTGAATTCAACCTGCCAGAGGTCATATTACTATTTCATGGCAGATCTAGGAGCAAACGTCTGTCTCTTGCTTTAGAGCCTAGTACACTTGCATTTCCCTAGGCTTTATCCTCTGACTGCTCTTACATCCTTAATCACTGTACTATATTAGCTTTTCAGGGGAAAATAAGAGTGAGGAAAAAACCAATCACAGGAAACTGGTCTATAGTAGGCCCTTGGGAGACTGAACAGTGCAGGCTGGTGCCTGAAAAGCTCTTTGGTGGTAGGGCCTATTCTTAAGATGCAGACAGTGAGGGCTGGGTAAAGGGGACCTGCAGGAGTCTAGAGTCCACTGGATCTTCAGATCTCTGCTCCAGCCTTGTGACCTCAGACAGGGTCACAACCTCCCTGAGTTTCTGTTTCCTTGTCTGTGGTTCTTTTCACATTGGGTTGTTGTGAAGAAAAAATGAACCAATATATTAAAAAAAACAGGGCACAGTACCTGCTAAATAATAAACTTTCAATGAAAATAACTATTGGTATTATTGTTATATTCTTATTACCATCGCTGGTAACAAACGTGACAATTTACCATATTTCTTGCCAACCTCCCACACCCACTTCCCTCACTCCTTTCAGAGCCCTTAGCCACAAGTTCAGCTGCTGAGTCCAGTGTCACCAGGACTACCTTCCTGAGTTCCATTATGAGACCAGCTTTCCCAGATGGCCTTCCAGTGTATCCTAATCTGCCCATCCACATGGGGCTCAGCAGAAGACAGATGAGGGGAGACAGGTGGTAGGGGCCAACAAAATGGCCATGCATTGCCACCCTGTCACTAGTTTCTTGGAAAGGCCTGGCAAGGTCACCTTTTGCTTCTAATTTCCTCCTTTGGGAAAAGGAAGGTTGAAATACAGCCCAGAGAGAGCATGTAGATGAAAGCTTTGCCCTGCATTTGGGAAAAGAGTTCTTCTTTAGTATTTTCCAAACCAAGAGACGCTGGTGCCTTGGATAGTGACAGAAGTGTCTGATCCATGCTGTCCTGGGGTGGACCTCATTCTCTATATCCTAGGCCAGAGCCCAGCCCTGAGTGCTGAAGTGGAAGACCAGGCTGCTTTAAATGAGAAAGATTTCTGGGTGTGCCCTTGAAGAGACTGCTGATTGCCTGTGCTGGGAAATTTAGAGAGTGCCCCAAACTTCATCCCAGCCTCTCCCTGGGGGCAAGGTGGGGATACCAGAGAAACTCTGTGGCACTAGGCCAGAGAGGACTGAAATCACATTGTACAGTTCAGGACTTAGGTGAAATTGCCCAGCCCATTCTCTGGCTTGAGAGGTGAAGGGGAAGGTGGGTGGGAAGCACAGATAGGTAGGGCCTGCTGAACCTAGAGGTGGAGCAGGCAATTGTCTACCTGGCTAAATGACAGGGGCTCCAAAACAGATGCCACCCTAAACATCTCCCCCAGCACCTGTAACTAAACAATGGTTTGTTGAGTATATGCTGAGTGTTCTGTATTATACTCAGCCTTTGTAGCCAATTGCCCTTCTGCCCCTATCCCCCCCACACACACTCTTCCCTTTTGATACTTTGATGGGGAGAGCCTGAGATTAGGGCTGGGAAAGTGGGGTCATGGTCAGGCTAGAAGAAGGAAAAGAACAGGGCAGGAGGACCTTGAATGATGGAGGAAGGCCTGAGGATAGCCGAATGGGTGGTGAGAGGGATAGGTATGGAGCAGGAGATTTTCGTTAAGCAGGTGGAGGTACACAAGAGACAAAGTGTGGCTAAGGGCCAAGTCATCGAGGACAAACAATGTTAGGAGAGAGGAAAGGGGACAGATCTAGGGTACATGGGCAGGTTTCTTTCTCTCTTTCTCCCTCCCTCCCTCCCTCCCTCCCTCCCTCCCTCCCTCCCTTCCTTCCTTCCTTCCTTCCTTCCTTCCTTCCTTCCTTCCTTCCTTCCTTCCTTCCTTCCTTCCTTCCTTCCTTCCTTCCTTTTTCAAAGCCTCTGCTATGAACCTTTGAGCACAACAAAGCAAGTGGGGAGAGAATGATTTCTGATAATAGTCAAGGGCTTTGCCATTTAGAAAGCATGTTGGCTATGTCTACACAGGCACACAACTGCATGCTTGTGCGCGCACACACAAACACACAAAAATGAATGCACATTTATATTGAAAATCTCTTATTTTCATTATAGCTCTGTCAGAGTGAGTAGGACAAAGGTATTACCTCTACTTGACAGATGAAGAAACACATAGAGATTTAGGTGGTTTACCTAAGGTCACACAGACTGTGTTAATGGCAAGAAGTGCAAAGAATTTTGGGCAGTGAATGCTAGAATTGGCCTAATTAAGAGTACAGACTAGGTTACCTCCTCCATATTGCTATTTCAAGAACTAAAGGAAAGATTCCGTAAGTCTCAACACCTCCTCCCCTCTCCCCACAATCCCTCACTAATGTCTAAAATTTTACTTTTAGAGATTATGAGGTTTTAAAATTGAAATTCTGGTCAATTAGAACATAAAAGTATACTAACAAACACAGAAATGAGGAAAGCAGGGGAAGACTGTCTCAGTGCCTCAGAATGCCATCTTGGAGTGTGCCTAGGAGTAGGTATAAGTGATGGATGTGGTGGAATAGGAAAGGAGAGGCACATACATGCTAGATGACAGCCTTCCCTGCTTTTGCATAAGGAGGGGAGTGCCCATATGAATGTGGGCAACACTATAAGGAGACAAGCCTGCCTTGGGAGCAAGGCTGGCCTTAGACAGCCCTAGAGGGTGAGAGCACCAGCCAGTCTTTGAAGGGCGGTTGGGGGAGGACAACTTCCAGATAGCAAGGTGGGGGTGGTGACGGGCTAGAGAAGGAAGCAGGTTGGCCTAAGAAGCTGGAATTGTGGAGGGGCAGTGGGGGTGGGGGGAGCTATTCAGGGAGCTGGCCCAGAGCCAGGGGCCAGTCCCAAGGGGGTAAGCGGAGGCTTGCAAACTCTGGGCCCCATTCCAGCTTCTGACCTTGAGTCACCATGCAACTCGGCACTTTTCCTACCTCAACTCAAACACCCACCAGGTCTCTGTTATCTTGGCTTCCAGTTTTACAGAAACAGTGTAAGAGTTACTCCCCAGCTCCGTCTGATGAACCCTGCCCTTCTTACAGCTCCCAAGCCATCATCTGTCCCAGCCCAGCATCCTGCAAACCTCCTGGGCCCATAGAAGCTCTTGCTTGCTGTTGCTGCCTTTGGTCCCAGATCTGCCCTTCCCTAGTGCAGGCTGTCTATGCCTGATGGTACAGGCACATCCTAGTGCTGTAGCCAAGGGCCTGAATGTCTTGCTCAGCCCCTGGTTCACGACTATTGATTTGGAAAGATAACTATAAACAGCTGCATCTGAAGAGATCATGGTGGGGAAGGTATTTAAGCTGGTATCAACCTTGAAGGTCTCTTGGTAATCATTGATTCAGCTACTCCTTTGGTGAACACTACTATGTGGCAGATATTATTGTAGATATTAGAGATACAGCTAGCACCTAGCTTTGTAGAGCTCTCTGTCAAAACAAGAGTATCATTCATGAAAGAAGCATCCAAATAAATGGACATTTGCAGCCCCAACCCTCTCATCTTACAGCTGAGGGTAGAACTGGAGCTCAAAATGGTGATGAGGCTTTCAGAGTTATTCTGGTAATGAGGGCAAAATCAGATCAGAACCTAGCTTTCCTGATTAGATTTCCTGATTTCTTATTCCAGTGCTCTTTCTACTATGTTCTGGAAATAATACAGAACAAGTATAAGAGTGAGACATTTATTTCAATACATAGAGCCAGTCTTACCTCTAGTCAGAACAAAGATTCAAAAAAATTGTTGGTAAGGGGCTGGGAATATGGCCTAGTGGCAAGAGTGCTTGCCTCGTATACATGAAGCCCTGGGTTCGATTTCCCAGCACCACATATATAGAAAACGGCCAGAAGTGGTGCTGTGGCTCGAGAGTGCTAGCCTTGAGCAAAAAGAAGCCAGGGACAGTGCTCAGGCCCTGAGTCCAAGCCCCAGGACTGGCAAAAAAATTGTTGGTAAGCTATCCTCCCATTGCCACCCTCTAGCCTATGACTAAAACTACCATTGACTGAAATCTTTGGATTCAAGAGCTGTGACTTGACTGAGGAAAACCTCGCTCAATTTCCTTGATTTGTCATTTATGGCTGGCCCAAAGGCCTGGTAGGTTTGTGAGAGGGCGACTGAGAAGCTCTGAAAGAAGGCATTGCTAGAATGGCAATCCCCCACCAGCCCTCCTGAAACTTCCAGGCAGCAGGAGGGCACCAGTTCCCTGAGGGGATAGGCAGAAGGAAGACACCCAAAAAGGAAGCAGGAAGGTTCTGAAGATAGGCTCCTACTTCACAGTTTAGCCTGGAGGCCAGCCCTGCACATATACCAGGATGGGTAACATTTTATTTCAGAGTACATGGTCACATTTGGCTTTTCCTTAAACTGGATTAAGCTGAGCCCGTTTGTCCTTTCTCTAGCCTGGCATCTGGATAGATTGTACCTATTCGCTATTACTGAGGGACCATCTCTAAAAACCACCAAGCATCTGTACTTATGCAGTCTCCCATGCCAGTACTTGCTCCAACCCATCCCAGCATTTGGGGGGGAGGGGCTCACTCATCCAGGAAATCCATTGACTTGGGATTCCTTTTAGTTAGTGGAAAGAGCCAGACTCCCCCAAGGGCTTCCCCACCCTAGCAATGATAAAGGCTTTTCCCATTCATGGGTAGCTGTGGTGATGGCGATTCAATGCAAAGAGACCTTGATTCAAGTTTTGTTCACAACCAACAACTCTCCTCAAAACAAGATACAATGGGCTGACATGTAGTTCTGCAATAGGAGAACAGGAGGTCCTTGCTTCCATTCCCAGCAACCAAACAAACAACAGCATCAAACAACTGCAATGCCCAGTTAGAAACAGCCCAATGCTTTAGAATCACAAACCAAGAAGTCTTATCTGGCCTCTGCCACTTGTTAACTGTGCAATCCCACCCAAGTCACTTAATGATTGAATATCCTGGAGCCTCGTGCATAGAAGGGACTTAGTGATAATATAATCCTTAACTCCCATGACAGCTGACAAGTTCCAAAAGACTAAGGTATGTATTGTTCTTAGCCCAGTGGCCTCTGGGCAGTCAGGACCTAGGAGCTACTGCAGTTATTATTTGGACTAGATGAGGCTTTGAGATCTCTCAGTGGTAGGTCAAGACTTCACAGCTCTCTACCCATGCCCTCTTGTTAAATGGAGATTTCCTATTTCCCTTCTGCTTAAAGCAAGGCCCACCTGCAAAGCATTTCCTACACTGGTGATTCAGGGGTTCAAGCATTCCACCCACCTATTTTAAGCTCTTCTACATTTTCTTCCCCCCCGAATGTGGATGTGTTTACACAGGGGAGGACAGTCCCAGTCAAAACAAGATGAAAATACACTGCTGGCTGGGAGCATCAGGCTAACTGGTTTCAGGTCCTCTCCCAGCTGTCAGCACCTTACAACGGGGCCACAGGATTGGGGGAATGCCCAACACCCCTCCCCTACCTTCCTCCTTGTCCAGACCCAGCTCGACTTGGTGTTAGATATTTAGCCATCACCTGGTCAAGTTAAAGGGAGTCCCAGGGCTGAAGTTTTTTCCAGAGTTTTACAAGGACAAGAAGGATGGGTATTGAGGGGCAAGAGCTACCCTGGCCAGCTCTAGTGTAAGTATTGTGTTTGCCACCAGGTCTGCCTGGTGCACAGGCAGATGAGGTAATTGCCAACAGAATGGCAGAAAATGGACAAACAAAGCTTCCCCCGGAGACTTAGCCTTCTGCCTGGAATTTCCCTCACAAGATTCATTCCTTTGGGCTAACAGGAGGCTCATGGTAAAAGAAAAAAATAACCCTAGGGAAGAATTCAGCAACCTCTCTCAGCCACAGGCTCTTCCGGGGGTCAATTTTTCAGCTGTGATACCTTACAAATGAGGCATAGAGCTTGAGGAGACCTTATCTAGGGAGAAGGCTGCAGTGAGCAAGCAGATTGGATCTTTGAGACAGGCAGCACTGAAGATAAATGTGCCCAGTATGGCCAAGGCAGCCTTGCTGTGCCACAACAGATTGCTTTTATTTACCAAGAAGAGAAGGAGAAAACACTTCTTTTGCATGCTTTGTGCATTATATGACACGGGGAGGAACATGATGTCCAGTTTAGGGATGAGGATCTAACAGTGTAGGATGTTTAGAAACAGAAGAATCCTATGCATCCTCAACTAGCTGGTGGGTGAGGTGAAATAACTGTGGCCTCCTGACAGCATTTTCTTCCAGCATGTTCAAGTTCATTTAGAATGGGTGCTGGTATGATTCTGGTTCCCAAGAACTACTCCTCTCTACATATGCAAGAAGGACTTCTCTTTTCAATTCTCCCTTTTATTATTATCTGTCACTGGGCCAAAATACCATTGTAGTAACCTATTGTAAAGAAATTTCAGTGACCTGACTAGTGCCTTCTGGATTATCTCCCAATTATGCACAGGGGCCATAACCCAGAAGAGACTTGTCAGGACACTGAGATTTTACTTTATTACCCTTAGAGCAGCCTATCACATGTGATCTGGTTTATTGACACCCAGTCTTGAATACTTAAGCACATGGGTATGTCCCCTGAAAGCCCAAGGCTACCAGAAAAAGTGTCTCTTGAGGAGGACCCCTAAGTTTTCATATATTTAGGGCAAGCTGGGTAGACGATTGTGTTTCTGCCATGAGAAAAATTAAATAGCTCCCTCTTCTGAGAAAGACTTTTCATTTTAGTGAGGCACCTCAAGATTTGAAGCCAAGGCTGGGGATATAGCCTAGTGGCAAGAGTGCCTGCCTCGGATACACGAGGCCCTAGGTTCGATTCCCCAGCACCACATATACAGAAAACGGCCAGAAGCGGCGCTGTGGCTCAAGTGGCAGAGTGCTAGCCTTGAGCGGGAAGAAGCCAGGGACAGTGCTCAGGCCCTGAGTCCAAGGCCCAGGACTGGCCAAAAAAAAAAGATTTGAAGCCAGTCGGTGACATTAATGGTGAAATTTTCCTTCATCTAGGTGAGTGTTAGGATATTTTTATCTGGATGATTTTGTCTCCCTCACATGCACCCCTACTCCATCATTCCAGTTGTATGGAATGTCACTCAGAGAATCCAGCCTGCTAGTCCTAAATCCCTCTTTGATATTGGTGCCAGCTGAGACTTGGCTATCCTGCTCCTTAGCTTTATTACCCTCTACTGCTCCCTGTGGGTGACCTGTTCCCAATTGACCCAGCCTCTTTAGCTAAAGATGGAAACTTACCAGTCTCAGGGAGAACCATGAGCACACACCCAGATGAATTATCCTTCTTATTTAAAGGTTGGGCATTGCTTCCAGGTCATTAGTGGCCACTTACTCAATTAAACTGTTTGGGTTTCCCAAGTATGTCTGATTTTCAAAGATCATTTTTTTGTTTTAACTGCAAAATTTCTCTCAGAGACAATGATCATTCACAAATGCAAGTGTTAACAAAAGGCTAATACATGAGTTTGCCTTTAGTTCTTCCTCACTGGCCACTAGCAAAGTTCTAACACTTAACCAGCCCTTCCTTCCTTCCTTCCTTCCTTCCTTCCTTCCTTCCTTCCTTCCTTCCTTCCTTCCTTCCTTCCTTCCTTCCTTCCTTCCTTCCTTCCTTCCCCTCCCTCCCTCCCTCCCTCCCTCCCTCCCTCCCTCCTTTTCTTCCTTTACATGAGTTTACTAAACTTACCCTGTCTGTCAGATACTGGTCCAGGCCCTGGGTGTTCAGTGGTAAATAAGACAAGCCTCTACTCTCAAAGAATTTACATTCCAGCCTAAGGAAACAACTCATGCACATTTAAGACCTTGCATTGCTCACTTTCAGTCACAGTCCTCTCTGGACATGCCTTCTGTCCTGCTTGAAATTGTAGAATTCCTGTTGATGACTGATTACACTATTGAAGAGGATGCCAAGGTCAAAAGGCTGTACAAGTTAGAAGTCCTACGTGCAGGAAAAGAGTGCTAGGAACTTCATAAGTATAATACAAATCCCATTTTCATATAATTTCCCCAAACTACCCCTTCACTATAAGCAGTGTGAATAATTTAGGGAGCTATGAGATAAAAATTGGAACTGGATGCAAGGTTATAAATGGTAGACTTTGGAACAACATTGAGAACACTGCACATTTTTCTGGGAGGTCATTTTGTCAGCAGTGTTTGGGGGGGACATGGCCCTTTACTCATCAGGGAGTGTCACATATTTATTTAGCCTTTTTCACTGCCCAAAGACTTCAGGAATATCCCCTACAGGGTATACATAAAGTCTGGAAATGAAAGGCAAATATATATGATATCATATAGAATATGTTTAATCTGTAATAAAATGGCATTATCTAAGTTTTCAGGCCTTAGAATGCCCATAAGCATGTACACTTTGTGATGTTATGCATTATATGGGGGAGGGATGAGGATCTAGCAGTAGAAAGTATTTAAGAACTGTGTGACCTCCACCTAGCTAGTGGCTAAGGTAGAATAACTCTGACTTCCTAACATCATTTTATTCCAGCAAGACCAAGGTCATTTAAGATGGGTTGTAGAATCTTCCCAAGGAAATATATCAGATGAGTCTCTTTTGAGCCTCCTTATTATTACTGTCCATCTTGAGTGCATAGTACCAATACACAGGCCAAACCCATCATTGTTATATCCTATTGTTGGAAAGAAATGCCCAGACACACCACAGATACCTCCTGGGTTATCTCCCCATGGCACTTAGGCTCTAGTTCTCTAGGATGTCTAAGACATTTTTATGAAACTTCCTTCTGTTCCTCTGCAGAGCTAGAAACTGCCCAGACTTGGCTGTTCCTCAGTTTCCAGATTTACTTTAGCTCTTCTGCAACTCTGTCAACAAACTCCGCAGTATTATTAGTTTTACCAAATAACAAGGTGTCAGAACTTTTGACCAGGATTCATTAGTTTGCTGTTAGAGCTGTATTCCAGGACATAGGGGCTAGAGTTTCTTTTATTTTTAAGGTGTGTAAATACTGGTGAGATGTCTTTACTGGTCAGGCCCACCCTACTGTGTTGTCCATAGGTCTTAATGGCCTTCTGAACTCATAAAGCCTCTACCCACAATGATCTGGGGGCTTCTGTTTTTACTTGGTGGCACAAAAACAGCTGTAAGTAGATTTTTTTTAACAAAATCAATGGTGATGTTTTGTTTTTAATTTTCCATTTTTGTGCTTTATCCTAATAGTCTTGCTATGACTGAAATCTGTACTTGTTAAAGGTGACTTTACTGTTTCACATTTACTTTTTCAGGAAAGGCTGGGGCCTGATTGTGTCAGACTTTTTATCACTTACAAAATACTCCACAGAACAATTGAAAAACAACTGAAAACAACTGTGAAAAGGTTTACAGTTTCAGAGGTTTCAGTTGGTGTTCTTTAGCTTTTAGCTCTATTGATTCCTGGCTGGTGGTGAGGCAGGACATCATCATGATGGGAAGCTGCTTTTGCTGTAAAGCACTAACTTCTAACTTGAGCCCCAAAATTAACTAAAAGCAGGAGAAAAGTTTAGCATCTCTGCCTCCATTTTGTATTTGTCTTTGCTCCAAAACATTTTCTCTGGCACCTGTTTAAAATCACCTTGGAATCCAGGAAGGACAGGATTAACATCTTTACAAGGAGGAATGGAAGGAATTGCTTCCAAAGAAAGGAGCAGCAGAATTCCTCCTCAGGACAGACCACCCAGTGACTTACTTATTTTGACCAAAATTGCTCCCCCTGAAGTGATGACATTGACAATGTCTCTGGAATCAGAATTCCTCCATAATGATCAACTAGGCCATACTTTGACCTGTACTGTTTAATAATTATGCGTAGCTCTCTCTCCCTTTGCCCAGTTCTTTGTCTATTTAAACCTAAACTTCTGTCTTTACCTCAAAGGTGGCTAAAGATGAGCTGAAGTGCTCATTTTGATTCTTCCATTGTTGCCTGTGTCACATAATAAATTACTCTTTTCTGCCCTTCACCATTATAGTCTCTATTCAGTCCATAGACCTGACATGTGGAGCCCCTTGATCTGAGGCCCAGGACCTAAAATTCTGGTTTCATGGAGAGTGTGACAGGAAAATTCAAAAAAGAAGGGAGAAAGATCCATGTATAGCCTTCAATGTCACATCTCTAGCAACCTAGTTCCTGCAACTAGATTCCATTTCAAAGTTCCTAAAACCTCCCCAAACTAATGCTGCCAGCTGGGGACCAAGAGTTCAACACATGAACTTGGAGGGGGACTTTGCATATTCAAACCATTATACTGGTACTTTAGGCTGGCACCAAGAATTTCCAGGCTTTTGGCCCAAAATATCTTTTTCTTTCAATTGCATCACCAACACTGTCTTGGGGAGCAAGAGAAAAGGTTAAAAGAGTCACTCTGTTGCTGGCAGGCAGCCAGGAAGTCCAGGCCCTGGGGAGAGGGGGAAAGCCTAGCCTTTGTTTGTATATAAGCCTAAAACCTAGCCGGCAGTGTGAATTAAACATAAAAATAAAATAAAGAGGGGGAGTCAGTGAGCAGTGGAGAAAGCCTTGTGGCCAGGAAGAGACTCACAGTCATGAGATGGGCTGAAAGTGGTTGAGGTAGGTAAGTTCCAGACTTGGATCAGGGTAGGGATGGGCATGTTTGTATGATCCTGACAAATCTTTGTAGTCAGACCCAGTAGGTTCCTGAGGGGGAGTGAGTCACACCCCTCCAGCTAACCTGGGAATCAACCCACGTAGATAGGGTGGTGACAGCCACAAGGCTATAAAGACAGCTGGCTTCTATAGAAAGGAGGTTGTGTTGATTCATTGATCAAACTGTGTAGTTCTAGCCCTTTCCTGTTCTCTAGTTCTTCTGTCTGCTCCACTATAATGTCCACTTTCATGACCCCGAATTCTTAGGATGAGAATTCCCACAAATAGTTGTGAACACCTTAGAAAAAGGCTGTTCCTTGTAACAGGGCAACAAGATTTGCCAGTGATCTAGATGTAAATCAGAGTAGGTTTGTGGTTATCCCTCTAGTAGTAGGTCACAATGTTCCTGGTCTGACCAAGCTTCCAGGAGTGAGAAAAAGAGATGGCAGAATGGATAATCAACCTAAAATATGCCAAACCACAGCAGGGTATCTCACACAAAGTAGGTTTTAGTGCCCATGTTACCACAGTTGCTTCTTGGGTAGAACCTATCTTGACTCTCACATTTAAGCCATGGCTTTTGACACTCTGATTTGAACCACAGTATTTTGCCTTACCATCTTGCAACATCTTGTGGCCTTACTATCCCATTGGGTTCATGGGAAAGCTGAAAACAGGAGGGAGGGAGGAAGAGAGGAAGGGAGTAAAGAAGGAATGAGGCCCCTTCTGCCTCCCTGTGTCTGGGCATCAGACTGTGTGGAGAAGGTGTTGACATAAACATGTGTGTACTTTGTGCTCCTTTCTTCCTGATAATGTGTGTGGCAGTGCGCGTGCACACGTCCGCACGTGTGTGTGTGTGTGTGTGTGTGCGCGCACGCACTGGGGCTTGAACTCAAGGCCCCGTGTGCTGTCACTTAGCCTTTTTGCTCATGGTTGGAACTCTACCACTTGAGCCACAGCTACAGTCTTGGCTTTTTGGTAGATAATTGGGGATGAGAGTCCCACAGACTTTCCTGCCAAGCTGGCTTCAAACTTGTCCTCAGATCTCAACCTTCTAAGTAGCTAGGATTACAGGTGTGAGCTCCTAGCACCCAGCTACCTTGTCAGCATTTCTTAACAGCAGTTCCATGGAGTATAAAAGAGCAGTTCCATGGAGTATAAAAATACCCTTGCACACCTCCAGACCCATGCCACTAGAGTTGTTTATGCTGGAGGCCAGAACAACTTCTCTGGTAAGCCTGACATTAGGTATCTTGTCCAGACTCATTGTGTTTCCTCCAAGTCACTGACTACCCTGTTCATATGGAAGCATCTGAACTGTTAGTAGCCACATCTGGCGCCTTCTCCGGGCTTTTTGCATCGAAAAAGGAACTTTTCTGATTCCTCAATGTGTAAACAGTTTATTGGAATGCAGAGATAAGACTGTGATCTTTACAGGCACACAGTCAAGATCTGGAAAAATGAGAGATTTTCATTTCTGCCCTTCAGATCACATTCTGAAGGAACCAGTCACAGAGGTTGCCCGTGCCAGGCTAGCTCAGGTTAGAACTGTCCTCAGGAAGAGCCTTTGGGAATTATGTCTTAGGTAGCCATATGATTGATTGTACCCAAATGCTGCTTGTCTTTCCTTCTTCATTAGTATGACTCCATTATCATATATGATTGACATTTTTGAGAACTATAGTCCTGGCAGTACTGGTACTTCCTGTTCCAAATGGGCAGTGTGATGTTCAAGGTGGTTCTTCCTGTGCTCACCTGAATGCTGCTACTCCATACTTCCCTTATTACTCTGTCACCTATGTTCTCTGCAACCAGATCTTGATATCAAGGGTAGAAACTGTGGCTTTTGACACTGGCTCGAACTAGAGTGTTCTGCCTTGCCATCTTGATGCACCTTGAATCTTGATTCTTACTATCATGGGAGAGAGAAAGAGAGAGTGTGTGTGTGTGAGAGAGAGAGAGAGAGAGCCAGACAGACAGACCGACAGACAGACAGAAAAACAGAATGATAGAAAGAAAAAGAGAGATAGAATAAAACTGTGTGAAAGGCCAGAGAACGTGTTCACATGAATGTTTGTATGCTTTGTGCTCCTTTCTTCCTAATAAGAGTGTATGTATTCCTTGCTAGCAATTCTTAAATTGGTAGGAGCCTCTCCCAACATTGTTCCCATGGTTGTATGTGTGGTGGGGGTGCTGTCCAGGGAGTAATTTGCTATGTTTCTCTTGTTTCTCTTCCGGGAGTAGTGTTACCCCTACCACTGCTCACCATCCCAACTGTGCTGTCTTTTCTCCATCCTGGAAGCTGGGGTGGGGCAGTGGGGTGTCTACACAGCTCAGTCCCTTTGTCATCTGCAGAGCCCCTCTTCAGAAGTCATAGAGACCCACCAAAGAGGATCAGGGAGCCCCTTCAAATGAGCTTGTGGTGGGTAACTCCACTGTGAGGTAAAGGAGGCCTCAGAAACACAATGCAAGGGCCAGGTGAAGCTAATAATGCTTACCCATCATGGCTGAGGAGCCAGAGGCCCTGAAGAGGCCAACATTATTAACTGTCCCTTTGTTCCTGAGGGAACCTGGACCACTTCAAAGGTCACCCATTCTATAGTGGGGCCCACAGTGGAGCCAAGTGCTCCATCTTGGAGCCCCTGCGCTCTTCACAGGACCCTTCTCTGCTGGCTCTGCATCCCTGACAAGGTGCACTGCTTCTCATCTTCCAAGCATTTCCAGGAGCCCCAAGTCCTCAACATGCCATTCAAAGTAACGCTGGCAACTGGCGGAGAAAATAGCTTGGATCTTGGGTTCTTGAGATAGCTCTACAGAGCATAGGAGATGTTGGCTCCAGCTAGGCTGGTAAAGGGCTTTCACAGAAAAACAGGGCTGGCAGTGGCCATGTTCTTCTTGTTGTTTCTTCCAGCTCCTGGAAGGCTGCAGTGTAGCACAATTTCCAGAGAGTAGGCTCTGAGGAGGGCCCTGTTCATTTCTTGAATATGTTTGCTGGTCTGCATGGGCAGGGCAAGGAACCTACACCTGCTTCTAAGGCAGCTAGAACAAGAGTAAGGCTGATAGCCAGAAAAAACTGAAGAGGCTACCAAGAATAGGCAAGCCCTTGGCTAAACAAAGATCCCCTTCTGAGAAGGAAAGGACTAGACTTGTCGTTTAGCTTTCCAAACTTCTAGGGTTAGAGCTGGGGGCATGGCTTCAGCAGGAGAGCACTTGCCTAGAAAACACAAGGGAATTAGGAGGGATTGAGGAACTCTCTCCCTCTCCCTAGTACTGTTGGTTACAATGTCAGATGAGCATGGGGCTTACAGAAACCTTAGCTTTGGGTGGTCAGCAGTCAAAGGGCATGCTGGGATGAAGAAAACCCCAGGATAGGAGTAATATGGTCCTTCCGAACTCCAAAATACCCTTCTATATACCCCTAAGCCCTAGGCTTTTCCTATAATAGAGATTTCACTAAGATCTAGCCAGTAGAAATATTTTCTGAACTTGTCATAAACCAGGATATTTTGGATAGATGCACGATTTTTTACTTACATTACCAATTTGCTTTTTAAAATTTCTCTGACTTGGACTGTAGGCTTTGAGTAAGCATTTAATCACTTTTAATTGAACTGGTTTGAATTGAGTTGAATGTTAATGCTAAGAAGTGTGGGAAAGTGGAAGGAGGGTGGTGATTCCATTTACCAAAGTTAATTTTCCCAATGTCTTCTTCAGAAATATCTATGTCATCCTTTTAGATAGATGTTGAGGAGGGTGGAAAATGAGAAGAGGGACTGGAAAAATTATGGACGTAAATTTTCCCAGCTGCAAGGCACAAGGGAAAGGGAGACAGGCAAAAATATTGACACAAGGCTTATGAAATTTAAGATCCTCTTAGCTTCAATTGCATTCCTGGATAAATCACCAGTACATCCAGTCCTTCTGAGATACCAGGACAACGCCTCCCCCCATAATAAGCCATTAGAGTTGGGATGATGGGCTCACTTCTGTAATCCTAGCTACTCAGGAGGCTGAGATCTGAGGGTTGTGGTTCAAAACCAGCCTGGTCAGGAAAGTCCATGACACTCTTGTCTCCTATTAACCACCAAAAAGCTGGAAGTGGAGCTATAGCTCAAGCAGTAGCGTGCTAGCCTTGAGCAAAAATTCTCAACTACAGTGTCCAGGCCCTGAGTTCAAGCCCCAGGACTGGGACCAAAAAAAAAAAGAGTTGGAATGAAGAAGGTGATTTGACAAGAGTAGTCTTTTATTTCTTGAATAAGTGCAGCTGGGGTAGAATGGCTCGTTAAAATGAAGTTCGGTTTTGCCTGTCATCCCTAGTGTCACTCAGAGATTGTTTGTGAAACTCACATGGGACTCCGTCCAGAAAGAAGCTGAAAGGCACAATTCATTGCTCTTGCCATCATCCAATGCCAGGGTGTGCCTCAAATCATTTGCTGGACTGCTTCTTCAAGAGAGTATCCATCTGTCCATCAGGATTTTCCTTGGGCTCTCTCCTACCCTTTCTATCACCTTCTGCATCTTCATCCTCCTTCCCATTTTCCTGCCCACCCCCCCCCCCGCCAAAAAAAGTCAGGGTTCTCTGAGCCTTGGCCATGCAGGGCAGTTCACATGATGCACAGAGAACAAGGCACTTTCTCTGTCATGGTCTTTCTTTTGCTTCCCTCCTTCTGGACTTTGGGGATTTTCCACGAAGCCAAAGTAACTATGTAAGTGGCGCTGGCCTTCCGGCCTCTAGCCTTCCACATTGGAGTGGAACCAGAGGGGAAGAGAGAAGATAAGAGAGGAGCAAGGACAAATTAAGCCATGGCATTTCATCCTCCTTATTCCCCCAGCCTCTTCAGAAAAAGGGACAAGTAAGTAAATTAGAACTGGACAGATCCTTTGATGGAGATGGATGGGGCTTCAATGGAGGAGTAGGTGGGGAGGGGTGTTTTTCAGTAGATCCCATCAATGCCATACTAACGCTTTAACCCTCAATATCCTTTTTGTATTTCCTTTTCCAGCTCCTAACCCAGTGTTTGCTTTGTGGCTGATCTCACACCTCTCCAATCGTGTCTTTTTCCGCTTCTCCTTAACACAGGACCCTGTGTTTTGCTGGCAACATTGCCGAATCCTTGGGTGGAACATTCCCTGTAGAAAATAAGGAAGACTTTCCTATAAATAGTTTCCTTCTGGCTGTGTGGTACATACACAATGCTTCAAGTGTGACAAAAAGGGAAGTGAGATGTTCCCCCTCAGCACCTCCCCCAACCTATTGCACCCACCCCAGCCTGTTCCCCACCCCTCAGCAGCATGCAGAGATGCTGCCTGAAGCCTCTGTCACTCACACTTAGCCCAGACACTCATCCACTGTTCTGTGGGAACCTGAAGTGACAAAGGCTCCTTTCCTGGAGGGTCTGCCTTTTTTAAGTGGAATAGGTCTGTAGGAATATTGAGACACTCTCTTCCAGCTCAATGACAATAAACTGGTTTGCTGGGTCCTCCTGAAATGGGGATAGTTGGCCCATTCTCATTATGTCATTCCCCACTAGAAGGTCACTCCTGAAAGTTGTAGGGCCAGCTAAATCTATTTTGTTACAAAGTCTCATGGCATTAGGGATAGACCCAAAAGGTACTAAAGGTCTCTTGCTTATCAGACTGTGGTTTAGATCTAGGTACATTTTAAGTTGTGGGAGAGTTTGGAGACATTAAATCTTGGCATTATTGGGTGATTGACTCTCTTGGCTCCACTGTTGCCTGTGTGGGGTCTACCTCCCCTAGACACAAGGACACTGTTAGCCTCAGATCAGCATATTACTCTGAAATATTAGATCAGATAATGGATGTCATGTACAATACACACTCCCACCTGCAAGTTTTGGCACAGCTGCTCTGGGGAGAGGAATTTTCTAGTTGCCAATGATTAAGCAGAAAACTCCTTTGAATTTCTCCTCCCTCTCCTCCTCTTCTGCCCCCTTCTACCCACCCGTCTGCCTTGTCCTCCTTAGAAAAATCTTTGTAGACATTAAGTCCATTGTCTGTCTGCCTTTATCAGACCTTGAGATCCAATTATGCTTTGGTAATAGAGGATCTTTTCTCCCACACCAGAATGAGCTGTATATTGGGGGATGAGCGAGTATTCTAAGTGTGGGCTAAACCAGGAACGTATTTTAAGAATTGTTTCTTTTAAAATTAAATCCCTGATATGAGCTTATTTTCTTATTGCCTTCATTCTAAAAGCCAAGAACAGCAAGAGAGGGGCCTAATTTAAGGGTGCCAATGAGTGAGGGACCTGGAATTTGAGGTTTGACTGGATTGCAGTTATCACTCTGAGGCTGCATCAACCTTATCTGGAGTATTGTGTACCCAAGGACTTATATATTCCATTCTGGAAGCCATTAGGCTAGATTCATATTTCCCATTTTCTAGACAGACAAAACTGTCTTTAGAACTTCTTAAGTGCGTTTTGAACTGATGTGAATAAACTCAGCTTTCTAAAGCTCACCAGGAGAGTTCAGACATTCTTCCCAAACCCCAAAGTCAAAAATGCTGGCTGTCCTTGCAAGGCTCAGAGTTGACCTGTGGACCTCTCCAGCAGTGCTGCAGGCATTGCTGGAAGACTTTCCCATGTCCTTCACCTTTTTTGCCTCCTTGACCTTCTGTGACCACCAACCCATTCCCCCAACTGCCTCTACTCATTCATATGAACCTCCCCCCACTCAGCTATTTCAAAAAATCTACTCCCCACTCTAGTAACCACAAGTAGGTATAGTAGAAAGAAATTTGGTTTATTGGTGAAGTCCCAGTTCTTCATTTCTTTAGCTCTACCATCTTGGGTAAGGTCGATTCTCAGACCTTCAGTTTTTTCCTCTGTGGATTGATAGTGACAGCACCTACACTGCAGGGTCTACAGCACAACCAGTAGTGTCTATCCATAGCTAGTGTTCCTGTAATGGAAGCTATTATGGTCAGTGAATCTCAAACTCAGCTTTTTTTTTTTTTTTTTTTTTTTTTTTTTTTTTTTTTTTACAGTCCTGGGGCTTGAATTCAGGGCCCGAGTACTGTCCGTGTCTTCTTTTTGCTCAAAGCTAGCACTCTACATTTTGAGCCACAGCACCACTTCTGGCTTTTTCTGTTTATGTGGTGCTGAGGAATCGAACCCAGGGCTTTGTGCATGCTAAACAAGCACTCTCTCACTAGGCCACATTCCCAGCCCCTCGGCTTGTTTTTTTTTGTTGTTGTTGTTTTTTTTTTTTTTTTTTTTGGCCAGTCCTGGGCCTTGGACTCAGGGCCTGAGCACTGTCCCTGGCTTCTTCCCGCTCAAGGCTAGCACTCTGCCACTTGAGCCACAGCGCCGCTTCTGGCCATTTTCTGTATATGTGGTGCTGGGGAATCGAACCTAGGGCCTCGTGTATCCGAGGCAGGCACTCTTGCCACTAGGCTATATCCCCAGCCCTCGGCTTGTTTTTTAATTGAAGTATAATTAGCAAATCATTCTAGTGCAGCTTGCCTAGAAAACCTAATCCCTTTTCCCTTCCCCTTCCCAAACTGCCTGGATTTCTCTGCCTCTGGTCTCCACATAGAAGAAGGTCCACATCAAAGAGCTGTTTTACTTTCTGTCCTGTACCTTGTTTTCCTGGTGGTGTTTTGTCCCTGCCAACCCAGCTTATTTCTGTCTCCTCTTTCATCTCCCTTGCATTTTGGAGTGGGTAGCAATAGTTTAGAAAAAAATTAACAAGGCAACTCAGTGATTCTTCCTGGACCAAGAAAGTTCTGGATGGCATAGAAGGAAGATTTATAAGCCAAGAAATTCCAGCAGTATTTAACAGTATTTAAGCTCTTGATTTTTTTCTCAGATAACATACTTGATGGCCTATAAATATCTGCACTTTGCTCTGTCTACTACACATGGTCCAGTGCAAATACTGTGTTTAGGGAGCCTGAAGTTAACAATGTCCTGAGATTGACCTAATCTCCCACTGGAAGTGGGATGAAGTGGGCATATTTGTTTGAATAATTTACAAAGTCAGCCCTTCACACATATAGTGACCACTATTTGTGTGTTTCTCACTGACATGGTGGCCTTTCAGTGATATAACTGCACTGGAAGCCCAAAAGAACTTAAGGCCTTCAGCCTGGGCTTGGCTGCCGTCTTGGCCAATGTGTTAGTGCTAGGTATCTGTTAAAAGAAATATCCTCAAGCAAATAATAATTACCTTCTTTGCTGATAAGAGGTCTCAGTACTTTTCCAATAGCATGGTTGCATTAGGATATTTATTTGGACCACAGCCTATGGGGCACTGATCCATGGGTGCTGGCCTTAATTTTATTCAAACTACTGTATATGTGCTGGAACCTAGTGTTCCTTTGCTCTGGGTTGGTGTAAGTAATGTTGATTGTTGCATCACCTGTCCCTTTCTAGGCCTAGGTTACTCCTTCTGGTTGCAATTTTCTTTCTGTCCACCAGGTGGCCTCGGTTAAAGAGGCCAAGAAAAAAAAAACCTCAAGCCTCATTTTTTTTTTAAGTTTGAGGCTGAAAAAGAACAAAAATATGTTTTAATGAAAACGTGTGTAACTTGTTTTTTGAGGCATTATCTTGCCATAGAGTCTGTACTGCCCTCAAACTCAGGAGTCTCCTGCCTCCATCCCCCATGTGCTGGGATTACAAGCATGTACCACCACCCTGACTCATATGTAGCTATTATTAGGTGATAACCAACTCATTTTCCTTATATCCTAGAGTTTGTTTTTTTTTCATGAAAGTCAAAACCTCTAGTTCTGTATGTATTACTGAACTCATTACAGAGCAGATGCAGAGAGATAGCCTATGGGTGTTCTCGTTTTGTAGTTTTCATGTTGCATACTGTTTAGAGGAAAATAACAAAAAATGTTTTTAAAATGTTTTTAAAAATTAGACATAGCCAGGTGTGGTGGCACACACCTATAATGTGCAGGACTAAATAAGGAAGCAAAGGAGGCAGGAGGGTACCTTGGGTTATACAGCACACTCTTGTCTCAAAAGGGGGAGGGCATGAGATCCAGTTAGTGTTTAATGTATTCTTTGCAGAGTAAGGTGTGGAGACCAGAGCCCAGGAGCACACTGTCTTCTGTCCACGTGCTCTATTTATCCACCTAGCTCCTAGCTGTATGGATCCACTCACCCTAGTCCTTAACACCCTCTTCACATGTACATGTACAGTCTTGTACATGCAAACTAGTGATCCCAATCCCGAGGAAGAGATGAGTAGGTTCTGGAGCTTGGGGCCGGCTGGAGAGCCACTGAGAGGACGAGTCCATTGTTGAGAGACTGAACATGCTGCTGACAAAGTATGTGTGCAGAGGAGAGATTGAGAGGGCAGGGGATGGCAAAGCTCCTGATGGGGGGTGGGGATTGGGGGCTAGAGTGCAGAGAGTGTGGTCTAAGAGCATTGAGGAGCCTTGAGAGTATATTGGCTTTTGCCTGAAGAGTAGCTTTTCAAAGCAGCACCGCCCTCTACTGAATGCTTTCCATCCCCCCTCCCCCCCCTTAGAGCCTTTCTTCCAATTTCTCTAGAAATGAGCTCCAGTTTGCTTTTTACCAATCTCCAGAGCCCTCTTTGACATGCCAGTTGGCACAGGAAAATGCTGAACTGTTTACAGTCCCAGCCTAAGGTTCAGGGAGAGGATGTGGTTTAACTGGGCCACAAAGCTCAGTACAAGACTCATTTGCATGGCCCCTGACGCCATGTGACGCAGCCGGCTCCTCCTATATAAAGAAGCAGAAGCTGAAATATCTCCGAGTCTGGGTTGGACTGGCGGTTGTGGACTTTGTGACACACTAAGTGACACCCCTCGAGTCACTTCCCTTCAACTCCTGCTGAGCTCCAGCCAGGCTTTGGGTCCACTCGGCAGTCCTTGTTCCCTCTAGCTCAGGTCAGACCCCCGGTGCAGAGCACCAGCAGCCAGCGGCGCCCAGCCTGCCTAGCCCAGCCCAGCCCAGCCACAGCTCTCGGCAACCCAAGCCATGAACACTGAAATGTATCAGACCCCTATGGAGGTGGCGGTCTACCAGCTGCACAATTTCTCCATCTCCTTCTTCTCTTCCCTGCTTGGAGGGGATGTGGTTTCCGTTAAGCTGGATAACAGGTAACCATGGCCTCATCTCCATAGCGGAGCGGGGTGATCGGGACGCCGGCAGAGGTTGGGCAGCGAGTGTGATCTCTGAGCTGAGACTTGTACCCTCGGCCCTGGTTCCCTGCGGTGCAGCATCCTGGGAAGGGGAGGGGGGTAAGGGACGCGGGCGGGGGTGGGGGGGCTGGGGGAGGTCACCGCTACGCCGGGATCAGCTTTGGAGCGTCCCTGCGGCTGCTGCGCCTTGAGAACCAGCTGCTGAAGCCGCAGAGGCAGCCAGAGACCGACGGGTAGCCAGCGGGGCTGGGCAGGGCCAGGCAGGGGTCTGGTTGCACACTGCTAAGGAGGCCGGAAGCGCCTGACTTGGGAAAGGCATTCTTTGCTAGGTTCAGAGACTGGTAGGTTTGCCGGGGACCTTCTGGACTGGCAGGGGTGGGGGGAGCCTCTCTGGGCCGTGTGTCCCATTGTTTGCCAGTCGCCCGAGAGCAGGCCACGCTGGCTTGTGCGCTCCAGGACCGCGTGTGGCTTCACTCAGTTGGAACTCGGGGCGGTGGCTGGACAGAGCTTGCCTGGGTAGGGAGGTGCAGTTTCCCCGCAGGGACCAGAGAAAGACCTGGGGACAAATCTCCCAGAACTCGGGGCCAGGGAAATGAAAGAAAGGAAGAGCAGGGCACATGGAGGACTGGGGCAGGCTGCAGCTGCCTGGTACTCAGAGCAGAACCGAGTAGTAACGGGTAGCTTTCCTTTTTGTCTTTGCAGTGCCTCTGGAGCCAGTGTGGTGGCCATCGACAACAAGATTGAGCAGGCCATGGTGAGTGAGTGGCATTAGCCTCACTGCATCATTCCCATCCCCACACTTAGCTGCTGATTATGTAACTGGGGGCAGTCCTGGGGGGAAGGGGCTGCGAAAGCCTGAGGAAGCCAACTCCCTGCTTCCTGTCCTCTCTACAGCCTGCTCAGAGTGACACTCCTCAGAGCATTTCCAGTCTGCCCTTGCCAGACGACCTCCCTGCTGACCCTTCCTGCATCCTAGGGCTTTGCGGCAGCCTCTGGCTTCCTCCCCAACCCACAGAGCAGGGAGCTGACACTTGAATTGGTCTGTCTTCTGCACTTGGCAGGGACCTGAGCTCATTGGATGCAACTGCTCTGCAGTGCCTCTGCAGAGCCTGGGCTGGGGGCAGGAGCTGGGAGGAAACACAGAGCAAAACACTCCACCCTCTGTGCGCTCCTTATCAGGTATAGGTCACACACCACCAAGCAGCTACAATGGCTGAGGAAGCCTAGGGCTTCCTGTAGTTAGAAGCCCCTTAACTGTACCCCAGAGTCTGATGTCACAGTTCCCTGCCCCTAGTGAACTCATCAACTTCAGCCAATATGTAGCACCTCTGCATTTGCTCCCTCCCCAGCAAGTGTCCCTGTGTCCCACCTCCCCAGGCTGCAAGACAGCTGCAACTTCATGTACTGTCATATAGATGGGAGAAGAGGTGAAAAAGGTCACTTTTGTATTCGTGGAAAAGGTTTAGAAAGCAGGTGCAAAGTATAGGGTGCACTGCAGGTTCCCTCCCTGCCTCCCACCAGGATTTAGGCCAGCAGCAGGGCCAACTGCAGCCAGGAACCCAAAGTTTCCTAAAAGCCAGACTTCAAAGTCATTAGCAACTTGGAGGAGAACCTCTCTAGTTCAAAGCTGAGCCCTAGCTCTAGCATGGTCCCAAATCCTGCAGGTGTCCTGAGTGAGGGTTTTAAGTGCTTTAGAGGAGGGCACAAGGAATAGGACTACACGGTCAGCGGCATGAAGGCTGGGGCACCTAGTAGATTGACAGCAGTGCGAAGCTGCCCCCAGATGACTAACAAATGGCTTCGTTCTGATTTGCTCCATGGCAGGATCTGGTGAAGAACCATCTGATGTATGCTGTGAGAGAGGAGGTGGAGATCCTGAAGGAGCAGATTCGTGAGCTGGTGGAGAAGAACTCCCAGCTGGAGCGTGAGAACACCCTCCTGAAGACCCTGGCAAGTCCTGAGCAGCTGGAGAAGTTCCAGTCCCGTCTGAGCCCGGAAGAGCCAGCTCCTGAATCCCCACAAGCACCTGAAGCCTCTGGTGGCTCTGCAGTGTAAGTGGCTCTGTCCTCAGGGTGGGCAGAGCCACTAAACTTGTTCTACCTAGTTCTTTCCAGTTTGTTTTTGGCTCCCCAAGCGTCATCTCACGTGGAGAACTTTACACCTAACATAGCTGGTGCCAAGAGATGTCCCAAGGACATGGCCACCTGGGTCCACTCTGGTGACAGACCCCTGACAAAGAGCAGGTCTCTGGAAGCTGAGTTGCATGGGGCTTAGTCACCCCAAACCAGTGAGCCTCTAATGTCACCGCGCCCTGGGGGCTCCCAGGGCCTGAGCAACTTAGCTGCAGCTGGCACAGGAGAAAAGTAGTTTGTGATGTGATGCCAGTTTTGTTCTAGAAAGTATAAGGGGTCTGTTTCTCATTTCCATGGACATCTTCAACAGCTTCACCTGACAACGACTGTTCTTATGAAGAAGCCACTTGTGTTTTAAGCAGAGGCAACCTCTCTTTTCTCCCTTGCCTTGCTAAGGCAGGGGCACAGATGGGAGAGATTGAGCCAAGTCTGCCTTCTGTTGGTTAATATGGTATAATGCATGGCTTTGTGCACAGCCCAGTGTGGGATTACAGCTTTGGGATGAGCGCTTACAAAGTTCTGTTTGGTTAGTATTGGCATAGTTTTTCTATATAGCCATAAATGTGTATATATACCTATAGGGCTAGATCTGTATCTTAGTGTAGAGATGTATACATAGCCACATACACCTACATGTTGAAGGCCTAACCAGCTTTGGGAGTCTTGAATGGTCCCTCGCCTCTTAAAGCTAATTCTTCGACTGTTCATTTACCAACTTGATTGAGTTTGTGCTTTAGGTTAAGTAAGATTCAAGAGGAAAGGCAGAGAGAGGGGACCAGCCTCAGAATGCGGCCATTGATGCCTTGCTGCTCTATCCCTTTCCCTCCCTATTTGTCCTATAAAGACCTGTGAAATCCTCTTTCAAAAGCCAAACCCACCATTCACTGGTGCTGACTACATAGAATGGGGTGGAGAGAAGATCAGCTTGGATTTCACATTGTCAGTTGAGAACTTTTTTTAAATGGAAAACTTGAGGGCAAATAGAAGGATAGCATCCTGCTGTGGACAAGGGATAGATTAGGGAATAAATGGCTTTGATCCCATGGGGCATGGGGGAAATACTCAGGAGCTTGTCTCTAAGGGGTTCTGTAACTGAACACTTTTCCACTTTCTGACACCTTATCCTGTTGAATGTCTCCAGGATTTGGACTTTGATTTTTTTTTGTTCAAATGTAAGCTTGAAATTTCAATAAACTTTGCTCTTTTTTTCTAAAAATAAATGTAGTCTCTGACTGAGTGTAACTGGACTGGCAGTGTTGGGGGCTTAGCCAGTGGAGGAAGCTGTTTTGCTAACCTACCAGGTATTTACTGAGTACCCTAGGAGTGCTAAGACTGTGTTCCCTATGTGACTGCGGAGCATCCATGCCAGTGCTACATGAAGAGCATGCTCTGGACCCTCACTAGCCAAAGTCACACAGTGCTTATGATGCTCTTCCCTCTCTGTTCTGCTGTAGTTTTTGTACAACAGCTGCAGAGTGACCAGTAAGGTGAGACTGTTAACACCAAAATTCTGCTTGTGGGGTCATTGGACACTCACAAGAGACCCTCCAAAAGGGTACACGTGGTGCAAGAGAGGAACCCCATAAACAAAAGTGAGCTTTTCCACATCATGACTTCTCATTGCCAATATGCTTGCAACTCAACCTTGGCAAAGAAGCTTAGAGTGCAAAGGAGGGAGGGTGTATGAGGAGACACTGCTACCTCAATTATTCTTCTCCCCTCATGCCACCCAAAGAAGGATGCCTTCAGTCCCTGTTTCTCAACTGTCAATGTTGCTAATCCTGTCACCAATTCTGCCAGCCTGTGGGCACGCCCAAGTCTAAAACTTCTAGCTTCCCTCCTCTGGCTCCCTTAGGGTCATTGTCACCTACCTGCTCTGTGGCCCTGTTTTCCTGCCATTTCCTACTGCTACTCTGATACACTATTGGTCAGCGTTTAGAGTCTCCTACTGAGCTCTCACCTGGACCTGCCCTGGCCTGAACCATGTTTTAAGTCTTCCGTGTTCCCAAAGAAGACAGTCACTGCTATTGCGGTAACTCTACTCAAGCTCTGCATCCTGTAGCACATATACCTATCCTTCGGCCACTTGAACAGAACTCCTTGAATTTCTTAAGCTATAAACATGAAGGTGACTAAGATGATCCCTTCCCTGGGTCCCCTCCCTTGTACCCATCACTTCTCCAAGTAGTAAGCATAATATATGGGTTGGGAATGTGGCTTAGTGGTAGAGTGCTTGCCGAGCATGCATGAAGCCCTGAGTTCAATTCTTCAGTACCACCTACACAGAAAAGGCCAGATGTGGTGCTGTGGCTCAAGTGGCAGAGTGCTAGCCTTGAGCAAAAGAAGCTCAGGGACAGTGCCCAGGCCCTGAGTTCAAACCTTGTGACTGGCCAAAAACAAAACATGGTATACTGCCTTTTCTGTGAATCCCATACATGCTGGCCTGTTACCCAGTCACCAAGACCATTTTTCAGAATGTTGCCAAACTCTCACTTGCTGGCCTCTTCTAAAGCCTTAATATCTCCACCCATCCCTAACCTTGTTATACATGGTGCCAAGTTTATTATCTACCTGCCCATGTACTCATGGCCCAAAGATTGCACAAATACCAGTTAGGTTAGTGCATTGTTAGTTCCCAAGCAGTGGACCCCCCCACTGGACCAGGCTCCCAATCCCCACCTACTCCCAACAGTCCCCCCCCCCAGCTTCCAAAACGGGCCCAAGGGTTTCTGGACTAACTCTACTCTTTTGCACACCTCCCACCCTCTATTGCCAGCTAAACAAAAACGTATAGATAAAAATAAATGAGGGTTCAATCCTCACTACCACAATAAGAAAAATGAAAGGAGACCCAAAAAGTAGCCCAGCAACACCCAAACCTTTCTGGTCATCAAATCCTTTCTGTACATGGGGAAAAAATCTTGTCCCACAGCCACAGTGGTAAACAGAACAACTTCATTTCCTAGGCAACCCTGCGTAAACAGAGACAAACACTGCAGCTTCTAAAGCCACAGTGGTTACTAGCCCAGATAAGAGGAACTGGGAAGGTTCGTTATTCACATAGAAGAGCAGCTCTTTGTTGTTATTGTTCCACAGAAAACCAACAAGGGTGGAGAAAGGAAGAAAAAATGTATTGTTCCTAGACTTCTGTGGCCTTTGAGGTTCTAGGCTCAGCTGGACCCAGAACTATGGAAGGGAGAGCTATAGCAGTGATTCTCTTCTGCCTAGGTATGTCACCTCACCACGTGAACTCCCTAGCATCTCCTCTCTCCTCCAGGCAGCCTTCTTGTCACAGCCACAAGGATCACAAGAGCCTTGCTCCACAAGCCATCTCACAAGGGAAAACATTCTGTTTCCTGCCCTTAAGAGATGACTTACCTCCATTTGACAGAGACGAGAACTGACAGCCAGAGAGCTCAGTGCTGCTCCCAAAGCTCCCATGGACAGCGGTCCCCTCCACAATGTCAAAAACATCTCTTACACCACCTCCCACAACACTGCAGTAGATGAAATTTCAGGAAAGAGAGAGAAGGGGAAGAGGGAGAAAAAGAGAACATAATGATGGTGAGCAAATTTCAGTGAGGGTTTAAAAAAGAATTGATTATATTTGCCACAAAAGCCATAGATGTGGATTTGAAAACTAGAATCATAATACATATGCTAATTTGTGAGAAGCAGCTATTGCACTATATATAAATATATATTTCCAAACATATTGTACAGAAAAATACATACAACTTTAGATGCACAGCCTGCTGTTTCTTATGGTATTTTGATGTTATCCTAACATCATCCTACTTATTCAGAAAAATCTTGCTTTGAAATCTCACCTCTTCTCCTAGTTGGCTAGGGATTGATGGACCAATTAGAGCTTTGTAAACTGCCGAGTTTCCTTCATTTGTTTCATGTAGAGAAGCTCATTGGAACCCAAACACTGAATACTTAATTTGCTCCACTACATCAGGCAAGGCTTTGCAGAGAACTCCGCTGGTCAGCATAATCCAAGCAGAAAGTTTCCAATAATCACAGCACTTAATAAAAACAGCTATCACTTACATGGCTCTTTCTTTAGGCCACACATTATTCTAATCCCTTGTATATTTATTAAGTCTTAATTCTCCCCACAAATACACGAACTATGTCCTAGTAAGATGTGACTTTATAGCAGCTGGGAGTGTAGCTCAGTGGTAGAACACCTGTCTGGCATGCTCAAGGCCCTGGTTTTCATCCCCAGTCCTAAAAACCAGAAGGGGAAAAATCACTCCCAGTTTGTAGATGAGAAAGTGCACAGAGAAGTTAAGCAACCAGTGAGTCTCAAAACCTGCATGAGGGGGAGGCAAGATGGGTGTGTTGAGAAATAGAATGGAGAATCCAAGTATTTTTTATATAATTTCTCCCATGTAAGCAAGTGTTCCCTGGGTGGTGGGTGCCAACTAAGACACTAACAGAAGGGAAAAGGTGGACAAATAAGAGTAGAAGAGGTGGCAGTGTATGGAGGAAGACAGGATAGAGGGAAGCCTGCTTGCTTGGCCTCCAGCCAAATGGCTTTAGATAGTATCTAAGAGGTCTCGCAGAGCCATGGTAGCCTTCTGAGTGGGGAAATTACGTGATGCAAAAGGTATTTGTACAGGATGGGTCATGGCAGCTGGAGAGGCTGGACCAGGGAAAGGCTAGCCCTGGCCAGCTGTTGCTGTAATCCAGGTGTGAGCTGATGAGGGCCAGCCGGGACAAGTGTAGGGGTCATGGAAAAGAGAGGAAAGGAAAAGAAACAAGACAGTATTTCTCCAAGGGTGGTCTCAAGTCCACCCACAGCAGGTTCCTTGGGAAATTTAAAGTGTAGAAACCAGCCCCACTCCCAAACTAGGGGCAGAGGGCGATGTGAGAGCTCAAGAAGCAGCGATTCTTACAAGTCACAGGTGCTGCTGGAGTGTGGGAAAGTGAGGAACCTCCACTAGGCAAAGACTCAGCCAGACCAGTGGCACATAAGCTGAGACACAGAGGAAAGAACCAAGCAGCCTGAAAGTCAAGGATGTACAACTTTTTTTTTATAATTTACCATTTTAACAGTCTATTTTATCAGCATATATTACTTATGTAAAGAGGTTTAATTGTGCTGTATCTATACATGTGATGTGCTTTGATCTCTTTTACCAACCATTCCTATTACTCCCTCGTGTGTGTGTGTGTGGTGTGTGTGTGTGTGTGTGTGTGTGTGTGTGTGTGTGTGTGTGTGTGTGTACTGAGGCTAAATCTCAGGCTCTGGGCACTGTTACTTAAATTTTTCAGTGCTTTAACATTTGAGCCACCACTTCTAGCCTGACTTTTTTGTTGGTTAACTGGAGATAAGAGTCTTGTAGACTTTTATGCCCCTGTTGGCTTCAAACAGGGATCCTTCGATCACAGCCTTCTGAGTAGCAAGGATTACTGGTGTCTGGCTTCATTCTCTTTTTTAAAATAATTTAATGAGCTTCATTCTGTTTTCATATATGCAGATAATGTACTTCAATCATATATAACCCATCACTCTCACCTTTAACTCTCCATCTCCTGCTATGCCTCCCAAGGAATCCTCCTTTTATAATAGTGTTATTTTTCCATAGCTTGGCTATCTTGAATACTACTGTTATAAACATGGACGTGCAGGTATCTCTCTTATATGATGATGTACGTACTTTTAGTTATATGTCTTGGAATGGTATTGCTGGACCATATGGTGGTTCTATGTTTTGAACAACCTCCATACTGATTTTCAAAGTGACTGTACTAATTTACAGTGTATGATGGTCCTTTTTCCTGAATCCTTGCGTATTATTGGTTTCTTGATGATAGCTATTCTTATTGGCTAGGATGAATCTTAGTGTTTTTGATTTGCATTTTAACTTTTCTTTCTTTTTTTTTTGTTGTTAGTCCTGGGGCTCAAACTCTGGCCCTGGGCACTGTCCTAAGCTTTCTTCTCAAAGCTAGCACTCTACCAATTGAGCCACAACTTGACTTCCAGCTTTTTTGGTGTTTAAGAAAAGTTTCACAGACTTTCCTACCCGAACTGGCTTCAAATCATGATCCTCAGATCTTAGCCTCCTGAGTAGCTAGGATTACAGGTGTGAGCAACCAATGCCCATCCTTAACTTTTCTTTTTTGTGTTAGGATCTCCATATGTTCCCCAGATCCATCTCAAATTCCTACACTCAAACAATACTCCCATGTCAGCCTCCCAAGTAGTTGGGATTACAAGTAGGCAGCACTGATCCTGCCTCATTTTACCCAATTTTGATTGTGTAGTCCAGTGTCATTAAGAATATTCACTTTTTTTTTTTTTTTTGCCAATCCTGGGCCTTGGACTCGGGGCCTGAGCACTGTCACTGGCTTCTTTTTGCTCAAGGCTAGCACTCTGCCACTTGAGCCACAGCGCCACTTCTGGCCATTTTCTATATATGTGGTGCTGGGGAATCGAACCCAGGGTTTCATGTATGGGAGGCAAGCACTCCTGCCACTAGGCCATATTCCCAGCCCAAGAATATTCACCTTTAGACATTCACACATAGTGAGACTAAAGGAAGACACTCTTAGGTAGGGAGGAACACAAAGGTAAATGCCACTGTGCCTCCCATCATATAAAATATTTATCAAAATGAACTCCAGGAAATGGACACAAGGCTTTTCTTTTTTTCTTTTTTTTTTTTTTTTTGCCAGTCCTGGGCCTTGGACTCAGGGCCTGAGCACTGTCCCTGGCTTCTTCCCGCTCAAGGCTAGCACTCTGCCACTTGAGCCACAGCGCCGCTTCTGGCCGTTTTCTGTATATGTGGTGCTGGGGAATCGAACCTAGGGCCTCGTGTATCCGAGGCAGGCACTCTTGCCGCTAGGCTATATCCCCAGCCCCCACAAGGCTTTTCTTTTATGCCTTGTTTGCTTCTTTATGCATCTTTGGAGGGGCAAGGAAGGGCACAAAAATGGAGGGACAAAGAATAAACAAATGCAGCAGTAGTATTCAATAGAAGCTACATTGAAAATGAGTTTGTGGGCAGGGACAGGAGGGGGAAAGTGAAAGAGAACAAAAGAAGGGGTGACATTGTCCAAAAAGAAATGTACTCGTTACCTGATTTATGAAACGGTAACCCCTCTATATATCACCTTTATAATAACAATTTTAAAAATTAGAACAAGAATATTACCTTTACCCAGGGATTGGTGGCTCATGCCTGTAATGCCAGCTACTCAGAAGGCTGAAATCTGAGAATCATGGTTCAAAGCCAGCCCGGGCAGGAAAGTCTGTACTACTCTAATTTCCAATTAACTACCAAAAAGCCAGAAATAACTCTGTGGCTCAAAGTAGTAGAGCACTACTAGCCTTGAGCACAAAGGCTCAGGGACTGTGCCCAGGCCCTGAGTTCAAAACCTAAGATCAGCATGCGCACAAATGTGGCACATGTGCGCGCACACACACACACACACACACACACACACCAATATTCACTTTGTTATGCAACCATCACTGCTATCTCCAGAGCTTTGTCATTATCCCAAACTGGATACCCAGGAAACACCAACCTGTCCCGATGCCCAGCTTTGGTTCCACAGGAGTGGTGAATTTGGTGGACTAGGAGAACTTTTCAGAAGGGAGATGATCCCAATTTTCTAGTTGAGCTAAGTATATTTACATATGGAAATATCCCCTAAGCAGCTGTGGGAAGAGAAATGAAGTGGAGGATGGGCATAGGAGATGTGTACATGTCTGAACATCACAGGAGCTGAGATGATGCCATTAGACCTAAGTCCCCAGACATGTGGTGGCAGAGGAAGAGAAGCAGAAGACTTAGAGCCAAGGAGGACAGGCAGGCTGTGAAGAAAAAAACAACTACTGAGGTTTCTGGATCTTCTTCTCATTTTTATCTTTTGGCCCAAATTCTATCCATCCTCATATCTAGCTCTTAGTCAGTTGCCCTGTAAAGGAACAGCCAGAGAAAACAGGAAGGGTGCTTTCTAAAGCAGCCCTCACGGTACATCACTGGATCTTCTGCTCCTAAGTGTGACAACTCCCTGGGCCATGGCTTGTGCTCAATGCTGATGCCTCTGCATGGTAGTTAACGATTAAGTCCTGAATTGCAATAAACTGGAAAAAAGATGTTTGGAGAGGTCAGGATCAATACATGCTTGTAAAGACCAATTCACTACTCAGCCTCTACAGACTTCATGTAAGTTTGTAGAGGAAGGGATTAGCTATAGCTTTATTTTTCCAGACTTTTCACTTCATGTGCCACTCTGGTGTCTGTATTGTAACAACACCCTTTGGAGCTTTTGTTCACAAAACCAGAATGAAATAAAGAGCAGAAGACTCTACAGAGGCTGTTCAACATAGGCTGTGGGAAGGAATGGCTTGCCCTGAGAGACTTGTGATAGCTGCAGAGGCAGAGAGAAGGTGGAGAAAGATGAGAAGAGACATGAAGAGAGAAGAGAAAAAAGAGAAGTATGAAAAGAAAAGAAAAAGCAGTGTGATGATGGCTCTAGTACTCTAGTAATCCTAGCTACTCAGGAAGCTGAGATCTGAGGATCATGATTCTAAGTCAGCAGGGCAGGAAAGTCTGAGACTCTTATCTTCAATTAACTAGCAAAAAGCCCAAACTGAAGGGGTGACCTTGTTTAAAAAAATGTATTCTTACCTGACTTATAAAATGGTAACCTCTCTATACAACACCGTAATAATAATAGTTATATTATTGTTATGTTTTTAAAAGGGGGAAAAAGATAGAAATTGAATGTGGCTCAAGTGATATGATGCTAGTCTTGAGCAAAAAAGCTCAGAGACAGCACCCAAGCACCCAGGCTCTGAATTCAAGCCCCAGGACTGGTACCAAAAAAAGAAAAGAAAAAGGAAGAAAGGAGAAGAAAAGAACTGTACATCTCCAGGCCTTGGCACTTTCTTGAGCTCAAAATTCAAATGCTTAACTGTCTCCTTCCTTCACAAATATTCAGACATTAACCAAATTCAAAGTCCTTATTCTAACTCCCTATTGGATGCCACCTTAGCATGTAGCATCTTACCTACACAGCTGCTCAAGGCAGAAACTGAGGGACCTCCTGCCTCTGTTCTCATAGCCAGGTTTCCTCATGCTGGCTCATTCAACTTGGAGCTCACAGCCTGGGTTCCTGATCATCGCTGTGACTGCTAAGCCATTGTCTCCCAAGAAGACTCACATGTTGGTCTCTCCCTGCTTGCCCTGCTGGACCCTGTCCAATCCTGCACCACAGCCCCAGTGACCTTACTGCAAAATCTGATCATGCCGTTCCCTTGATTTAAGCTTATCAATGGCTTATCACTGTGCTTAGTCTAAAGTCCAAACTCCTTCTCATGGCCCACAAATGCTTCTGAGATGTGGCCCAGCCAATTCTTTGGCCTTTCTGCAAGTCACCACCCCACCCCCAGCTCTGACCAAACTCCAGCCTGCTCAGCAACCTTGTTCCTCAGAGCTCATGCGCTCCCTGGCCAGTAGCTACCAGCACAATCAGTCCTGCTCTGTTCTAGGCTGTTTATTCCTCTCCCTCACTCTCCCTTGCCCTTAGAGATCTTTGCCCAACACTCCCTTCAGAGAAATGTCTCCTTTATAATTTTTTCATTGCACTTATCATAGATCGTACTCACTTGGGGTGTGTGTGTGTGTGTGTGTGTGTGTGTGTGTGTGTGTGTGTGTGTATTTTTCTAGTCCTAGGGCTTGAACTGTAGGCCTGGAACTGTCTCTGAGCTCCTTTTTGCTCAAGGCTAGCACTCTACCACTTAAGCCACAGCTCTACTTCTGGCTATTATTGTGATTAATTGGGGATAAGAGTTTTAGGGACTTTCCTGCCCAGGATGGCTTCGAACCATGATCCTCAGTTCTCAGCCTCCTGTGTATCTAGGATTACAGGTGTGAACCACTAGTGCCCAGCCACTTGGGTGTTTTTGTTGCCTGCTCTGGAAGATTCCCCAGGTCAGGAGCACTCTACTCAGCGCTTAACACAGTTACCTATTAGTAAATAAATGTCTGAATGATAGAAACTTTAGCAGGTGGTGGTGAGTTGAGATGATTTGAGCGATCTCAAAGCCTTTCAAATCATGCAAGCAAACTGTTCATCATATCAGTCGTGAATGCAATGTACTGCTTTTTCTGTCAGTGATTTTTGTTTTGTCAGACAGGGTCTTGCTATGTCTACCAGACTGGGCTCCAATAACTGGCACTTCTGTTTCAGCCTCCTGAGTGCTAGAAGTATAGACGTGTGCCACAATGGGAAGCAACACACCTTTTTGCATTTTCATTTGCAAACAGTAGTTATTACAAGAAGACTTTTGTTTGACAATTCCATACATGCATACAATGTACCCTGAATCAAACTCACCTCCTCCATCTCTCTCCCTCGCCTCCTCTCTTCAAACAATGTCAATGGGTTTTATTGCTCTATTCCTGTACATGCATATAAAGTACTATGACCATATTCATCCTCTCTATTAGCCTTCCTTCCTCCTGATGCTGGCAACATTTTTTTAATTTAAATTTAGTGTAAAGGTGATGTACAGAGGGGTTAGAGTTATATAAGTCAGATAATGAGTACATTTTGAACAGTGTTACCCCTCCCTCATTTTCTCCCACTTTTTCTCCTCATGACCCCTCTGAGGCCCTCACAAGTTGTAAAGTTCACTTCCAACATAGTGTCTAGTGAGTATCACTGTTGCATTGGTTCACCCTTTGTCCCCCCATTTCTGTTGATTCCCCTTCCCTTCCCCAAATCAGATAAACTTATATACAAGACAAAGGGTACAGAAATCAAAAACAGTGACAATAGGGAATAAGCTAAAGGAAAAAGAAATAAAGAATTGCAAACAGTACAATTTTTTTAAAAAACCACCTCTTGTTGTCGAGTGCTGATGTCTCATGCCTGTAATCCTAGCAACTCAGAGTACTGAGATCTAAGGATCGTGGTTTGAAGTCAGCCAGGCAGAAAAATCTGTGAGACTCTTATCTGCAATAAACTACAAAAGAAGTTAGAACTGGTGCTGTGGCTCAAGTGGTAGGGCACTATCCTTGAGCACAAAGAGGCTCAGGGAAAACTCCCAGTCCCTGAGTTCAAGACTTATAAAATCAAAACAAAATAAAACCTCTTGTTTACATTTCTTGGAGTTAATTTCAATTTTTTGCTGGTCCTGGGGCTTGAACTTGGGGCCTGGGCTGTATCCCTGAGCCTTTCTGTGCTGCGCCACTTCCGGCTTTTTCTCTTTATGTGGTACTGAGGAATTGAACCCAGGGCATGTTAGGCAAGCACTCTACCGCTAAGCCACATTCCCAGTCCCCATTAGGTACCATTTTATATGTTCATATGTATATAGCTATTAGTAATTGTGATCCTCTCCTAAGAGTATCCTTCTTTGTTCTCACTGTGTAAATGCTTACAGTGCTGTTTAATTTATTATGTCCAAGTGTAATTAGTTATCTTTTACTATTAGATTAACTTGTATATTTATAGACATTCTAGTGATTACAAATGAGGGGAACCATGCAGTGTGTGTGTTTCTTTGGGCCTGGCTTACTTTGATTAATATAATTTTTTCCAAGTCTTTCCATTTCATTATAAATGGGGCAATGCCATTCTTTCTTATGGAAGCACAGGATTCCATTGTGTGTGTGTGTGTGTGTGTGTGTGTGTGTGTGTGTGTGTGTGTGTGTGTATCACATTTTCTTGATCCATTCATCCACTGAGGGGCATCTGGGTTGATTCCATATCTTAGTTATGGTACATAATTCTGCAATGAACATGGTTATGCTGGTGGCTTTCGTGTGGGCTGGTTTGTAGTAAGTTGGGAAAATGCCCAGAAGTGGGGTTGCTGCGTCCTAGGGGAGCTCTATGTGTAGTCTTTTGCGAAACTTCCATACTGCTTTGCAGAGTGGTTGAACAAGTTTGCATTCTCACCAACAGTGTAGTAGTGTTCCCTTTCAGCCACATCCCCACCTGGCAACAATTTTTATTCAAGACTGGTTTATATGTCCATATCTAGCATTAGGTTCTACACGAGGGATTATATGATAAATCTTAGGGACAAAACTCAGATTTAATGGAAGAAATGCCTAAAGCCTACTGGTAACTCTGAGGGAAGTCCCTGCTGTTATCCCTTAAGATATTCTAAGTGCCACCATATATTAAAAATGTTTTAAGAAGGAAGATGGCTTGAGGCAGAGTGATAGAGGGGGTGAGATTGATGAGGTATATTGTATACGTGCATAGAATGTCAAATGAACTCCCCCTTGTCAACTAATGTATGCTAACAAATATAAAAGTCCGGACAAAAAAATATTCTAAATCTCTAATCCTCACAGGCATATTTTGACCCATAAAACCCCAGCCCATTATCTGGTGCTATTCATCAAGCCAGTCTCGTTTTAGGGTGAGGATATAGTATTAATTGTAATTAGCTCTGGCTGTAATAACAGAAAAATAGTAGTTGCTTTTTAAAGATTGTTTATATGTCTCTTTCCTAAAAGAAGCCTGAAGGCTCAGAGTTACATAAAATGATCAGATTCAATCTTCCTTCATATTGCTGCTACCATATTTAACCTAATGCCTCAGTGTTCAAAATGGCTGCTTAATCTCCAGCCACTGTATCCAAAACTTAAGCAGGAGAAAGCAGGAAGGGGAAGGAGGAGAGTTCCTTGGTTTTGAGAAAAGTTTTCTAGAAATAGATCACAGCATGCTTGTTTACATCTCATTGGCCAAAACTAATGAAAAGAGAAACTTTCTTACTTTAACTGAGTACACTCTTATGATTGAACAAATTTAAGTTTCTGTTACTGAAGGAGAAAAGAACAGACAGTAGAGAAATTGACTAGCAGCTGCTTTATGGGCTTATTTATATTGAGAGATGGGATAGGGTGTTATGAGGATGGTCATAGAAAAGAGCTTCATAAAAAGGCCTATGACCACCAACTTCCATAAAGTGGATATGCCCACTGCAGTGGAAAGAGCTAGCTGGCAGGCATGGGCGCATGCCTTAGGAACAGAGAGGGCAAAGCAGACTCTTGGGTGGGGGGGAGGAAGGGGTGTCTCTGCTACTACACACTGGGGCTCCCCTATACAAGGGGGCCTCAGAAAGCAACTCAAGAAGTCTCTTCCCAGAGAATTCCAGAAACAGGCACTCAAACTATACTCTCAAATTTCTTTATAGAGGCGAAAGGTCTAGTGATCCTTAAAACAGAAGTCCAAAATCTTGGGCTTGATATCATGAGTGAAAATTCCAAAAGAGATCCTCTTTAATTTTGGTGATGGTAAAAAGATTATCAGCATAGAACTTTCAAATTAATCTGCAACTTCTCATTCAGGAAATATGGGCTGTGTAGGGATATTTATACCTGAACATTTCTTTTTCTGGGACTGTAGCTTTGGTTTTTGTTGTTGTTGTTTTTGAGACTGTCTCACTCTGTAGCCTAGGCTGATCTCAAACTTGCAATCCTTTTGCCCTAACCTCCTGAATGTTGGGACCATAGAATTCACTACCACACCCCTCAGGAATATAGCTTTTTGTAGGACTGAAGGAATTTTTGGCAATAATATTACCCAATAATATTAAGTTCCCCAAAACAGGATCAGTTTCAGCAAGTCATCATTCGTGCTGAAGAGCAGTCAGTCACTAACCTTACAGAGAATGACACAGACATCTGATGTCACCAAGGGCCAGATGGCTCCCTGAAATTCTCTTTTCCTTCTCCCTCCAATGGCTGTCAACATTACCATAGCAGCTTCTAGCCAACAGAGGGACAAAGCATATGTTTTTGTTCAAGAGGTTTTTTTCCCCTTTGAAAAATGCAAGAGAATCAGGTGCAGTGGCATATGCTTATAATCTCAGCCCATCAGGAGGTAGAGGCAGTACGATTATGAGTTTCAGAAGAGCTTGGGCAAAGGTAGTGGGAATGTCTTTCAAAAAAATAACAAAAGGATTTGGGGCAAAGCTCAAGTGATAGTTACTTGGTTAGCATGCATGAGGCTCTAGGTCCCAGATACACACACACACACACACACACACACACACACACACACACACACACAGCAAAGAAGCAAAGAGCACTTTAGAATCTCTAGTTTAAAGATTCCCAGTTCAACCCTTGTATCTGTAGTTCCCCTCTTGAAAATCCTACAGCTTGAGTGTCCTTAGCTTCCCTCACAAAGCCTGGGAAATGGGACAACAGAGCATTGTCACAAAGGACTGGAGGAACAAGGACTTGAAGAGAACATTTTTCCTGTCTCTGGGAAGGGCCAGCTATGGAAGATCTGGTGCCAGGCCAAGTTATGGAAGTTTGTCACCTGACCCTGCCCTTGCAATGAGCAAGAATTACTCAGGCAGAACACAACTCCCGCCCCTCCCACGAGTGCTGAACATTCTGTTTTTTGCCCTTAGGAAAAAACTAGTAAATAACCACATTCTCTTCTCCCAGCCACACACTCCTTCTTTGCAAAACCAAGGAACTGGGTTGTGTTACATAAGTCCATGTGGTTTTGAAGGGCTGAACACCAAGCTTCCAAATTGTCCCACACACATGTTGGAGCCTAGCCTATGTTTTCCTGGATAACAAGAAAAGAAGCTGCTGAGCTCCAAAGTTTGCTAAGTTGTTTTCCATACACTTCTGAACAATTTAACCCCTGTGACCCACTTTGGTTCTTCTTGAAGGGCATTATACTCTCCCAGGAGTACTTCAAACAAGCCTAGACAGACACCTTCTTGTGGTATGGAAAGAGCATATTTACCAGAAGTCTCTGCCAGCAAATTACCAAGATTAAATGCCTTCTTTTGTAGATTCAGGCATTTGGTCCACCAACACTTCTAGGGAACCTCTTGTAGACAGGCACTGGTGGCTCACACCTGTAATCCTAGCTACTTAGATCAGGGTTCAAAGCCAACCCTGTGAAGGAAAGTTGATGAGACTCTTTTTTTTTTTTTTTTTGCCAGTCCTGGGCCTTGGACTCAGGGCCTGAGCAATGTCCCTGGCTTCTTTTTGCTCAAGGCTAGCACTCTGCTACTTGAGTCACAGCGCCACTTCTGGCCATTTTCTGTATATGTGGTGCTGGGGAATCGAACCCAGGGCTTCAAGTATACGAGGCAAGCACTCTTGCCACTAGGCCATATCTCCAACCCCAGAAGAGACTCTTGGTTGCGTTTTTTTTTTACTGTATTTTTTGTCTTTTCTTTTTTGGTACTGGGGATCGAACCCAGGACATTGCACTTGCTAGGCAAGTGCTTTGCCACTGAGCTACATGCCAGCCCTGATGAGACTCTTATTTCCAGTTAACCACCAAAAAGCCAGAAGTGGAGTTGTGGTCAATGGTAGAATGCTAGACTTGACCCAAAAAGCTCAGTGACAGCACACAAGCCCGAAGTTCAAGCTCCAGGACCAAAGGAGAGAAGAATCTTTTGTATACTGGCTCTCTGATAGTAACCGATGAGATCCTGATCTTATCAGCTTCCAATGTAGTAGAGGGAGATAGACAAGAGAGAAACAAATAACATCAAGAGTCAAGGACATTGAGGCTGAGAATAGGTGTCCAACACCCTTCAGTCCACCATTCATATGCTAGGTTCAGCAGTAGGCCTTAAGTAGAGAAGATGACTATGACACAGAAAACTTCTATCTTTGCCAAGCTTCTCACTCAGCCAAGGAGACAAATTGCATAAGACAGAAAAAGCCATAGAGACTTCAGATTTCTGGTGTGATTATAAGGAAGTGAGAAGTTGCCACACTGTCCTAATGACAAGCACAAAAGTGAAAAAAATGAAGGCTGGAATGTGCCTTCATGGTAGAGTGCTTGCCTAGCATGCATGAAACTCTGGGTTCAATTCCTCAGTACCACATACACAGAAAAAGTCAGAAGTGGCGCTGTGGCTCAAGTGGTAGAATGCTAGCCTTGAGCAAAAAGAAGCCAGGGACAGTGCTCAGGCCCTGAGTCCAAGCCCCAGGACTGGCCCAAAAAAAAAAAAAGAAACAAAGAAAAGAAAAAAATGGGGGGAAAAAACGAATAACTTTTCATCAGAGAACTGGGATTGCAAGGCAAACTACTATCCCCCAAGATGGAGGGAGAGGCTACGTAGAGATTCACTACTTTCCAGAAACAAACAAAAACCAAACAAACTTCTGCAAGCACCAGTGCCAGGACAGCAAGGTCCAAACTGTAGTTGACCAGTTGCTGAAGACTCAAATATGGCCAAGGCTGAGAGTTCCAAATTCCAGGGGCAACCAGACATGGAGGAGGGGGGCATGTCTGTGAGTTTTACCACCAGGAGCTCAACCAGGTCCTCACAGTGAATATTTTAAAAATCCACTCCTGCTTCTAGCAGGGGGAAGGGAGAAAGAAAACATTTTGACACAGTCCAGAGCATTCTCTTCTTATTCAAAAGGCCTCAGGAAAAATCATCTTACTATAATGCAACCTGTAGATATTATAATGGGGGCCTAAATGATCTAGGGAAAGGACATAGGACTCCTGTCCCCAAAGCTTACATATGGGGAAGCCTCTCCAGCCACTACCCCCACCTAAGGGGGGGGGGTTGGAGGACCCAAAAGCACCAGAGGCAGTCACACACCTAACCTCTCCTCCCCACATTGTGCTGCCACATCATCAGTGGCCCTGGCACAGCAGCTTCTTGTATCCAGTATATCATTGGCATGAAGGCTAAAAATTCTATTTTTCTTATTCTTAATTATTATCTAACATGTAAAATAATTAGTTCAAAATAATCATCATGCCAGGTGCCAGGGGGTCATGCCTGCAGTTCTACCTACTCAGAAGCCTCAGATCTGAGGATCCAGGTTCAAAGCCAGCTTGGACAGGAAAGCCTGGAGACTCTGATCTCCAATTAACCATTAAAAGACAGGAAATGGAGTTGTAGTTCAACTGGTAGAGCACTAGCCTTGAGAAACAAAAGCTCAGAGACAGGTTGTTGAGTGCCCCAGCACTGGCACAGAAAAAACTAAGATCCATTGTGGACTGTGAAACACTCCACACTGAAAATCCTATGATGTTTGCCCTCAGAACACAATGGGATTAAGCTAGATATCAATAGCAGAAGATAGTGGGGAAACCTCTAAATACTTATACATTAAACATTGTCAAAGAAGAAACTTTGAAAGAAAGTTAAAATTTTCAAACTAAGTAAAAAATGGCAATAGTGCTTATCAAAATTTGTGAGATTTGGTGAAAGGAATGTTTAGAGGGAAGTATATAGCATGAGCACACCTATTAGAAAAGAAAAAATCTGAAAATCAGCAATTTGATGATCCTCCTTAGGAAACTGAAAGTAGCAAATTAGGTCCAATCTGAGCAGGAAAGAATGACAAAGCATACATTAATGAAGTTGAAAACAAAAGAAAATCAATTTTAAAAAATCAACAAAATGAGCCAGGTACCAGTGGCTCACACCTGTAATCATAGTCACTCAGGAGACTGAGTTCTGAGGATTGAGGTTCAAAACCAGCCCAAGCAGGAAAGTCTGTGAGACACTTATCTCCAATTAACCACCAGAAAAATGGAAGTGGCACTGTGACTCAAAATGGTAGAACACTGTCCTTGAACTGAAGAGCTCAGGGACATCGCCCAGGCCCAGAGTTCAAATCCCATGACTGACAAAAAAAAAATCCCCAAAACCAAAAAGCTGGTTCTTTAAACTGATCCATAAACTTAATAAAATTCCTACTAGAAAAAAATTGAGAAGAAACAAACTTCTTGCATCAAAAGTAAAAGAAAGAGCTAAAGATCATTGGCTCAACCTTGTAATCCTAGCTACTCGGAAGGCTGAGATCTAATGATCAATGTTCAATGCCAGCCCAGGAAGGCAAATCCATGAATCTTTTCTCCAATAAACCTGCAAAATGCTGGAAGTGGATGTGTGGCTCACTTGGTAGAGTGCCAGGCTTGAGTGAAAAAGCTGATTGATAGCTCAAGGCTTTGAAGAATAACAAAGGCAAACACTGACGATCTTGGATATGGTAACTTTCCAAATATATCAAATGCATGATTTATAGAACTAATAATTGAGAAAGTAAACTTTTCTAGGCATCATGGTGTAGATCTATAATCACAGCCATCGGGAAACTGAAGAATCTCAAATTGGAGATCAGCTTTGGCTACCTAGTGAAGCCCTGTTTCAAACAAAGGCAAAAAAAAAACCCCAAACCAACTTGGGGTAGGAAGCATCATGGCTCATCAGTACCGCACCTGCCTCGTAAGCACCAAGCCTCAAATTCAATCCTCAGTATGGAAAAAAAATAAGGAAGCCATTAAACGACTTATAAAATAATATGAAAAATGCTATCATGTTATCAGAGAATTGTAAAATTAAAATTAAACAAATAAACCCAAGACATCTATTTAAATGACCTAAATTCAGAATACTTGCCACACACACCCAAAGCTGGTGAGGATGTGGAACAACAGAAATTCTCATTCATTGCGGGTGGCAATGGAAAACCTTTCAGTCACTTTGGAAGACAGTTGGGCAGTTTCCTAGACAACTAAAACATACCCTTACCATCACATCCAGCAATCATACTACTTGGGATTTACCCAAATGATCTGAAAACATGTCAGCACAAAAACCTGCTCATGGTTGTTTAAAGCAGCTTTATTCCTAATTTCCCAAACCTGGAAACAACGAAGATATCCCTCAGTAGGTGGATAGATAAGCACACTGTGATAGTTCCAGATAATGGAGTAGTGGTCAGTACTTAACAAGAAATGAGCTGCCAAGCCACAAAAAGACATGGAGGAGACGCCAGTGCAAATTACTAAGTGAGAGGAGCCAGTCTGAAAAAGCTACATAACTGTATGGTTCCAACTCTGATATTCTGGAAAAGGTACAACTTCAGAGACAGTGAAAAAGGCAGGGCATGTGGGTAGCTAGAGAAGTGGGAGGCTAAAACAGTCAAAGTACAGATAGACTTTTAGGGCAGTGAAATGATGCTCTATAATATGGTGGTGGGGGACACATATTGTTATATGTAATAGGGAGGTCAGATCTGGCCAGTGTCATCATTAACTGTGGAGGGGTGTCAGATTGACTCCAGCTCAGATTAGAGCAGAAGCCAACTCCATCTTCACTAAGATCTCCCCTGTTAGTATTTCCCTAGCCTCAGTTCCTCAGCTCCTCCACTAGCCCCCAGATCCACCTAATGAGCCACTCCTACTCACTACCTAACTACTTCCCTTTTACCCCCAGAGAGAAAAGCTGCCACCTGGATAAGGTGCAGACGCCGTTTAGCTCCCTCTCCCGTGGGAACAAAGGCCCCACTAATAAACCTCCTTATGAACCTTCTTCTCCTGTCTGTGATTATTTCCGCATGGTCCTCTGGGATGGCCAGGACCTATGCTTTCATTGGTGCCGAAACCCGGGATAGGTTCCCCGGTGGATTTGCTCCCCTATTTCTGGGGGGGTCCAAGCTGCCCCCGGGACCTATTCTGCTGTCCTAAGCCCACCCAGAGGACCATCGAGGTAACTTCTCCTGACTGAGTGCACTACTTCCCACAACAATCTACAAATTTGCCCTCACACCTGTTAGGTTTTTAAAGTAGGTAGCCAGTAAGGAGAACACCACGCGGTATTCAGGCAGGAAAGAAAGGTTATTACCGAACTGCTGGCCTGTGGCCAAGATGATCCATGGCCGGAGAGAAGGGAGAGAGGGAGAGAGGGAGAGAGGGGGAGAGGGGGAGAGGGGGAGAGGGGGAGAGGGGGAGAGGGGGAGAGGGGGAGAGGGGGGAGAGGGGGAGAGGGGGAGAGGGGGAGAGGGGGAGAGGGGGAGAGGGGGAGAGGGGGAGAGGGGGAGAGGGGGAGAGGGGGGAGAGGGAGGGAGAGGGAGAGGGAGAGGGAGAGGGAGGAGGGAGAGGGAGAGGGAGAGGGAGAGGGAGAGGGAGAGGGAGAGGGAGAGAGGGAGAGGGAGAGGGAGAGGGAGAGGGAGAGGGAGAGGGAGAGGGAGAGGGAGAGGGAGAGGGAGAGGGAGAGGGAGAGAGAGAGAGAGAGAGAGAGAGAGAGGAGAGAGAGAGAGAGAGACCCCCACCCAGCCCTGCCTTATATCTAGGGCAGGGGCAAGGGGTGTGGCCAGGTGGATTAGGATGTGACCTCAGGGAAAGGGGAGGTAACTGCCTCCAGGTCTGCAGGTTACCCAGGTAACTGGGTGGAGACTTAATGAGGTGGGGGGCATCTACTTGGAGCCCTCAGGGAGAGGACCTAACAACACCCAGGATAAGTGATCATCTAACCGGGGCTTGGATCCAATTTTCCAATTTACTGTAGGGCCACAGGGTCGTGGCTTCAGTGCCGCACTAAAAATCTTGGCGCCAAGTTCTGCGCCCCACTCCAGGTGACTGTAGCATAGGGCCACAGGGCCGTGGCTTCAGGGCCAAACTCTGCGCTCGGTCCGGGACACAGCAACTGGGGTGACGACCTCATTGCTGATTGTCTCCTATATTTCAGCTGACCAGAGTAATATTGGGGACGCTTGGTATTTAACTCCTCAGCTCCGCTAATCACTTACCATGGGGTGGGGCACAACCTAAAAGCTGCTCAAGTCTGAGCCAATCTTACAAATTTGGAATCTTTTACAGGACTTACATAACTTCTATGAGTGCTCGGGCGAATGGAGTTCGTTCTCTCTCTCTCTCTCTCTCTCTCTCTCTCTCTCTCTCTCTCTCTCTCTCTCTCTCTCTCTCTCTCTCTCTCTCAACTCTGCCTGCCTGTGATATAGGATGGGCTGGTACCAGCTTCCAAAGGTACCAATATTTGTTCACAAACAAAGGTTTTCTGTTCTTGTTATTGATGTTTGTTAAGTTTGGAGATTCAGTTAAATTCTGCTTGTTGTTGGCTAAATCCTAAATTTTCTCTAGCATTGACCACATGGTGGACAACAGAATTGATTTTAGCAAGCACCATCTTTGTTCCATCAAGGTTCCAAAAACTCTTGGAGGTAGAATGGCCTCCCCCCACCCCCAGGTAATGGGCATGCCAAATTCCTCGAGGCTGGGCAGGGATGTGGAGACTCAAGCTCCAGTAACCCTGCCCCCCCACCCTGAACTCTGTAACTGGTGCCTTGCAATTCAAATGCGCCTTGCAATTCAAATGTGCCTTGCAACTCAAATGCTGGAAGGTGAACATGTCTTGCTGTGAGCCTGCTAAGGCTCTGACCAGCTCCACCGCCATTAAGCCGTGCCACGTGTCTGTATTCTGTTTGTGTCCTGTCTCCCATCTCCTGCACCTTTTCTGGTCATAGCATCCCACTTCAGCTTCCCATTGGAGCTGAACTGGTTCCTCAAAATTCCATTTCCTCACCATATAACCTGTGAAAATTTTTGTTTGCTGGAAAAGATTTTGTTTTCTACTGACCACATGGTTGTAAAATATGGGCAAAATAATATCATTTTGCCACTGGAATTCCAGAAAACTTACATGGCCAATTTAAAAGAAAAAATTCTAAGCACACCCCAAAGCTTGTGCACAACTGTCTGTATGTCTGTTTGTCTGTCTGTTGGTAAAACATGTAAAAACTGGCATCATGGTTTCAAAATTACTTGCTTTTGACTACTACTTTAACTTACTTTTAAGTCTTGTGTAAAACTGATCTTTGCAGCCTGTAGGTGGAGTCACAGTGAACAGCCTGGAGGCAATCCTGACTCCAATCACCAGACTCCAAGCCAAAAGAAAAAAAACCCAGGTTTTAAACCCAAACTGATCATATTTGGGTGCAAGCAAATGTGTCTAAGAAAAACTCGAAAAGGTTCTAATATGCAGCACGTGGTATACAATGATGTTAAAACCAGTGTGTTATCTTTATGTCCATCTATGCTAAAAGTCAAGTGTACATCTGATCCTGACAATTCTTTCGTATAGACTAAGACTTTGCTTCTCCATTTTCTTTCCTGTGCTCTCATAAACTCTTTAAGATCAAAGGACCAGAGTCATTTTGGAACAAGTGTGTAAATGTGGCTGCTAACCTCGATTTTCCTGACCAGGATTGATATTTTGCTTTATAGGATGCAGGTCAACATGTGTGCTAGCTGCGTGGACTGTGGCAGCCCGTGGCTACAGGAAACTGCCTCCACAGTCTGCTCCCAAACTGCCTGGTTTCACTACTAGTGATTCCTTATCTCTCTCTTTCTCTTGCATGTTAAACTGCTCAGGGAATCTAGGAGTCACTGATGGTGTTCCAGTGAAGATTTTGACTGGCCCAGAGTGTTCCTGCCCTGGCTTTGCACCCCCACCCCAGATTACAGTTGGGCCTATAGCAGGCCTATCATGACAGAGTTGCAACCAGAGACTCCAAGGTTAAAAGCATCAGAGTTGTGTTTGGTGGCCACAGGTTTGCATTGGGGTAGCATTGGTGTCTTCCTCCTCCATGTCTCAGAAACTGTCGTGGCTGCTGCAGAGAGCAGACTTGGTTGGCCTTTGGTCTGTGTGGATTTTGTGACTAGGAAGATGGTTAAAGGCCCAAGCCTTCTAAAATCTTTTTAAGTTGTCACCCTGCTTAAACCAGTAGGGCACCAGCCTACAAAAGCCAGAGTACTCAGAGTAAGCAACCAGGGAATACTGGGAGATTCCAAATGTCTTTAACCAGTCTGTGTAGGAATTTGCAGGCAACCCAGCAGGAGGTGTGACAATCTATCCAGGGGACTCTGAGAGATGCCACTACAGCCTTGCCCAGATCCAACCCATCTCTCCTGCCTGCCTCCATCACACATGACTAACAAAGCCTACTGATTCAGGATGGAAGACACAGCCATTTTGGATCCACTGAAGCTGAGAATTTTACATTGTCCTGACCCTTACCCTCTTGATTGTTATTTATTTGTGCCCTCTTCCACCTGCCAGTAAGGTTAAATGATATGATTTGATTTCATAGCACATGGATCTCATTCAGCCTGATCTTCTCTGTTACAACAGAACTCTAGCAAGTATTTGTTGGTAAATTCTCAACAAGCTACAGATAAGCTCTACTCCTATTGTTCTCCTGTTGCTCTAATTGGAAATAAAAAGGGCTTTTATGGCTAAGATTCCTTGGATTTGCAGTTCAAAGCCAGCCCAAGCAGAAAAAAAAATCCCTCTTAAACTCCATCTCCCACTAACCAGCAAAGAGCCAGACTGGAAGCTTGGCTCAAGAGAACCAGCCAAATGCTGAAAGCGGCCCCATGGCTCAAGTGGTAGAGCACTAGCTTCAAGCAGAAGTACTCAGGGACAGTGCCCAGGCCTTGAGTTCAAACTCCGTGAATGCCAACTGAAACAAGCTGTCCAAGCAATGAGCACCTAGACCTTCAGGATGAGGTCAATCCTGATAACGAGGAACCATGGAGAGGAGTAAGAGGAGATGAAGTCTCTTTTAACAGGATAACAAGCATGTTTAGGGACAGAGAGCATATGATAACTCTATAGTTTCTGCTCATCTTTTCTGGGAACCACAAAACTGCTCTAACAAAAACAAAGTTCATTAATTTTTTTTTTTTGGAACCAGTCCTGGGGCTTGAACTCAGGGCCTGGGCGTTGTCCTTGAGATTTTTGCTCAAGGCTAGTACTCTAACACTTGAGCCACAGCTCCACTTCTAGTTTTTTCTGGGAGTGAACTGGAGGTAAGAGTCTCACAGACTTTCCTGCCCAGACTAGCTTCAAACTGTGATCCTAAGATCTCAGCCTCCCAAGTAGCTAGGATTGAGCCATTGGCACCCATCTAAGTTCATTAATTTTTTAAAAATATAGAATGTTGGGGTCTCGGGTCTCTAAGAGATTACCTATTGAGCCCCACTCATTTGGCACGTGGAATAGTGAAAGTCCAGCAAATGGAAGATATTCACGTGAAGTCTAAAAGCAAGTGCAGATCAGGGAGGGAGTGAAACCAGGCACATGGCTTCTGGGTCCAGTATGTCATATGCTGCCACATCAGGTGTCAGGTGTGGAGCCCTTGGGGTTTCATTCAGTATGAAGTAGCTCACAGGCTGTATCATTAGTAAAGGGACAGAATGTCTTTTAGCCCAAGGCCTTCTCATTAGGTGTTAGAGGTAAAAACCAGAAAAAACCACCTAAGGCATTTCTCACCAGTCTGTTCTCAGCTCTCTTGCTCCTGGCCCAAATCCAGAGCCGGAGAGAACAGTCTGCAAATGTGTCCATTAGATACTATTTGTTTGTTGTAAAGAACCCACAAGGCCATAGGCAAGACCCAGAATCTATTGGAAGGAACCCATGAAGATGTCCATCAGTCTGCACAATCCGAGTTTGTTAAAGAGCCCCAATTTACAACTAATAATTTGATGTTCATTGTTTCATTTGCATTGAAAACAATTTGAAGCTGGGCTAGTGGTAGAGCACTAGTCTAGTATGCATGACACCTCTCTGGGTTCAATACATAGCACTGTGCACCCTCCCCAAGTAAACACCAGACACAATGGACACTTCTCAAGGTGTCCCCTCTATGGCTGAGGCAGCACTGGACATGGGCCCTTGAAACTCTTACCTCTGAGCCTTAAATGGGCTCCGACACTCTCCCACTGTGTCACAGCCCCCGGAGAGACCATCCTCATCTTACAATGTGTGGTCCTCAGGACTCTGTCATCAGACTTTCTGTCTCCCTCAGTTCACATTCCCATTTTGGCCTCACTTGGTGTTACCTTTCTTCCGTATATATTTAGCCCTTCCTAGCTTGAACTCAAGTGCCTAGATACTGTCCTTAGCTTTTTCACTAAAGGCTAACACTCCCACTGGAGTCATATCTCCAGTGGGTTTTTTTAAACTAGTACAACTCCACATGTAGGATCCTAGTCAGGACCCCAGACCCTCACCCCTTGAGTTTCTTATTTGTCTCTCTCACTGCTACTAGGTCTCCCACCCAAGTGTCACACTTACTGTATCCTAAACTACATGCATCACCTCTCCAAGCAAACTTGGCTCTTTCCTGATGCTCATCTTGCTGAATATCTCCACGAGCTATTCAAACATTTAAGCCACAAACCTGGAATTTCTTTTCTCTTTCACTCTCCACCATACCCAATGCTATGGCTGTACTTTCACAATATATCTACATATCCAGAACATGGACTATGACACATGTACACATGTGGGTGCGTGCATGCATACATGTGCATGCCCACCTGTGTACCCCCCCCCCCCACACGCACACGCACGCTCACATGCACAGCTTGGGTGTTCCTTATGGGAAGAAAGGGGGTGGGAGGTGTTGTTTTTGTTTTTATTTTTTTTTTAGATAGATTCTTCCTATGTAGTTCAGGCTGATTCTGAACTCATAATCTTCCTGCCTCAGCCTCCTGAGTGCTGCCTTTACAGCACCATGCCCAAATTCATATATTAGTTTTTCTTGGACATGGTTTCATTATATAACTCAAGCTATATTGAATTCATGATCCCTACTATCTCTGCTTCCCAAGAATTAGGATTACAGGGGCTGGGGATATGGCCTAGTGGCAACAGTGCTTGCCTCGTATACATGAGGCCCTGGGTTCGATTCCCCAGTACCACATACAGAAAATGGCCAGAAGTGGCGCTGTGGCTCAAGTGGCAGAGTGCTAGCCTTGAGCAAGAAGAAGCTAGGGACAGTGCTCAGGACCTGAGTCCAAGCCCCAGGACTGGAAAAAAAAAAAAAGAATTAGGATTACAAACGTATACCATCATACCTAGCTTTAAAAAATACATTTAGTGGCTGCGAATATGGCTTAATGGTAGAGTGCTTGCCTAGCATGCATGAAGCCCTGGGTTCGATTCCTCAGTACCACATACACAGAAAAAAGCAAAAGGTAGCACTCTGGTTCAAGTGCTAGAGTGGTAGACTTGAGCAAAAAGAAGCCAGGGACAGTGCTCAGGCCCTCAGGTCTAGCTCCAGGACTGGGACAGAGAGAGAGAAAGAGAGAGAGAGAGAAAGAGAGATTTAATTGACATATAATTATATGTATTTATTGGATAAAGTGTGGCATTTTAGTGCATTCCTATAGCATATAAAGGTCAGATTACACATTTTTAAATGCATGCAAAATCCTCTCTACTAGCTATTTTTTTTTTTTTTGCCAGTCTGGGCCTTGAACTCAGGGCCTGAGCACCGTCCCTGGCTTCTTCCCGCTCAAGGCTAGCACTCTGCCACCTGAGCCACAGCACCCCTTCTGGCCGTTTTCCATATATGTGGTGCTGGGGAATCGAACCAAGAGCTTCATGTGTAAGAGGCAAGCACTCTTGCCACTAGGCCATATTCCCAGCCCCTCTACTAGCTATTTCGAAATTCACCGATAATCCAAACACCTGCACTTATCTTCATGGTTCAAGCTATCATCATGTCTCATGTGGGAGAGAGCAGTATCCTTTGAAGGAATTCCCTTTCTCTCCCTCCTCCCATGCACACCCTCCAATGCACCCTGAAGAATCCCTACAACCTGCTAGTATATTTCCTCTGTTCAAAATGTCCCTGTGATCAAGTGGCAGAGTGCTAGCCTTGAGCGGGAAGAAGCCAGGGACAGTGCTCAGGCCCTGAGTCCAAGGCCCAGGACTGGCCAAAAAAAAATAAATAAATAAATAAAAAATGTCCCTGTGAATTCTCAGCTCAGTTACAATAAAATTCAAAACTCCGTCCCACTGCACAAAAGCAAGTCCACATTCTGGTTCCTGCCTGCCCTCTGCAGCCTCTTTACCATAGCTGCCTGTGACTCTTGTGTTGCAGGCCCTTCTCCACACTGGGCAAGCATTTGCTCATAGCTTGCCTCTCCCCCAAATCACCTCCTGGCCTGCTGACCGCATGTTCTCAAGTGGAATCAACTGTTTGCTCCAAGGTGCCTTCTAATTCCTCATTGAGAAATGCCTCTAAATATCTGATATGGCTAGTTTCTCTTGTTCCCATAGGTAACCAACTCTATTCATTTCTTTCTTTCTGTACAAATAAGATCCATCAAGCTGGGTGCTAGTGGTTCATACCTGTAAGCACAGATAAGAGGATCATGAATTCGATATAGTTTGAGTTATATAATGAAACCATGTCTCAGAGATACTCAGGAGGCTGAGATCTGAGGATTACAGTTCAAGGACAGTCCAGACAAGAAAGCCTGTGAGACTCTATCTCCAATTAACCACCAAAAAGTAATAAATGGAGCGTGGCTCATGGGATAGAGTGGCAGCCTTTAATAGAAGATCTAGGCAAGTGTATGAGGTCCTGAGTTCAATCCCTAATACTGGCAGACACACACACACACACACACACACACACACACACACACAGAGTCAATCAAGAATTTGAGGCTGAGTTTAAGCCTCAGAAGAGACACACGTACACACACAGCTCCTCAGGCATTGGCACAAACCCCTGCCATTTGGACACTTATTGATCTTGAGATTAATGGAAGAAGAAAAACAAGCCTTATATTTCTAGAAATTCTCTTGCACCTTTTATGAGAAATAATAAGCAAAAACAGGCAATCAGAAGGTACTAGAACCAGAATCCATTAGCTTGAGGAACACAAAAAAATGTACAAGAAAAGTTTAAGGCTTTTTCTAGCTCAACAAGTACCAATTTGGTGTGTTCAAAGGCACCCATCTTCTAAATAAATAAACTCTCCTATTGACAAAAGTAGTAATAAAAATAATGTATTGTGCAAAAGGGTCACCCTGCACTGTCACCATATATATTATCTTATTTGATCTTGGCCGATCTGTGATGTGCATGGAATGGTTCGTGGGTTTCAGCTGCCATCTCTCTGCCCATACTTCAAAGGGTTAACTAGAGCTGAACTCGAAACAACCTGGGCTTATTAGAGGCACAGGGTTGGAGAAAGGCTGAGAACAGGAAGTGGTCAGGAAGCCAAGTCGGCCCCAGGCTCAAATTTCCCTGACCAAGAGCCTCAGATGAATTATGGTGGAAAACCCCCAAAGTGTACGGTATCCCTCTCCCTTTAATTTAGGCATTTAAAAAACAGATTGCATCGTTCTCCAGAAATGGGGAAGGTTAATGATTTCCTTGGACAGAGCGTTCCAAGCAACCTTGCGGCTTTGTGTGGACCTTCAAAAGATCTTGGGCAGACAGAGTCTGTGAAACTTTTTATACTTGTCTATTAAATGTTCACTAGACTCCTCTGCCCTCATTAGTATCATTAGAGAACAGAAAACCCATCCAGAATTCACCAGACATTCCAGAACCTACTAGGGGTATCGCCTACTCTAGTAGGTGACTATTTTATTAGTTTCCACTTTGCTCTTCTGTTTTTATTTCTGTACAAATGAATGGTTGTATGTATGTATGTATATATATATATATATATATATATATATATATATATATATATATGGTTTTTCCCCCCCCCCACCTGGTTGCCAAGCACTACCAGGGGACTTCTTAACAATTCAACTCATAGCACCAAAGTGTCCCCCCTGCTTCCACGAACATGTCAGGCTAGCACTCAAAGTGTAAAACAGGAAGCACAGTCATTAGGCTGTCCCACCCTGTGGGGACTCTAAGAACAATTTGGACAGCATAGAGCCAAAAGCTGCTGCTTAGGAAAACAGTTATAAAGTAGAATGTGATATTAGTAGCAAGCAGAATAGAACATACACTCAAGCTCTGCCCTTAGCAAGCTGTGTGCCCTTGGTACGTCACTTAACCTCTCTCAATCCTTGGTTCCTCATCCTTAAA